>NC_139656.1:20528530-20773530 GCF_951799395.1 Argentina silus | reverse complement strand
TTTTCTATGGTCATTATTTGGACAGAAACCTTGAAGTTCCTTCTGTATGCTGCTGTTCCACCCTTCTCTCCCCTCATCTCCACCATTGTATCCCTGGTGATAAAATGATATGCTTTTTGTGTGCCATCAATGACCAGCAGTATAGGCCAGTCGTTCTAGTTAAGTGGTGTGTAGGGCATTGTTCGAGCGACTACATGTGACAGGGTGTGTAAGATGGAGCGTGTGTGTGTGTTTGTGTGTGTGTGTGTGTGTGTGTGTGTGTGTGTGTGTGTGTGTGTGTGTGTGTGTGTGTGTGTGTGTGTGTGTGTGTGTGTGTGTGTCAGTCTACCATGGACAGAAATAGAGTGCATGGGGAAATGCATGAGAGATGTTGTGTTCCCGTGGTTTAGGATGTCTTGGGATACTGTGGTGTTACTTAGTGCGGAGCTGCCGTGTTGTGCCGCAGTAGGATGTGGTAGGGATTACTGTTGCGTGTCACGATGATCTGTGGTATCACGTGATGCCGAATAGTGTGTATGGAATGGTCTGCTATTACAGTTATATATGCTTTCCAAATGTCTGGGATCGTGTGTATATTTTAGCGGGGGTTTTCAGGATGGTTTATGTAATGTATGTTAAAGGAAATGCATGGCATTGCTGTGCCATCTGTCAAATTTCATAGTGATTATCTGTAAGCGAGTACATGTATGTCTGCGAGCATGTGTGTGCGTGTGTGTGTGTGTGTGTGTGTGTGTGTGTGGGTGTGTTTGTGTGTGTGTGTATTCTATGTAACTACAGTATGTGCAAAATGTGTGTTTTAGTGCGAATTTACTGAACCGTACTTTATGTGTTTTTATTCACCTATGTGCATGTGTCTTAATGGATCTGTGTGGGGGCATGCAGGTGTCATGTATGTTCATATATGATTGTGCGTGTGAGTGTGCGTGTGTGTGGTGCGCGTGCGGGTGCGGGTGTGGGTGTGCTCTGGTGGCATGTGGTGTCCTCTCAGTTCAACGGGGTTTCCCTGCCCCACTTTAGAGCAGCAGGTCTGCAGCAGTAGGTTATGGCGCCAGCAGGGCAATATTTCCCTCAGCCAACAGACAGGGAGAGAGACACACACACACAGAGAGAGGGAGAGACACACAAGCCCCAGGAACGCACCGGACTGATATCAGATAAGATCGAGTGAGACAGCGATTAGTTTTTTTTCTCTAAGTGCTTGATTGCAGTGGGCTTTCTTTGTCACTATAGTGATAATTCTGAAATGCTTGGAGGCTGTCGACCTGCTGTATTTTGTATGTATTTTGCTATGTGTAGCTATGTATTTAGACCCCATTGGTTTAGGTTTGGATTTTCTACCCCTAACACTGAATGAAGAGGACATGTGCCACCAGTGCTCACTTAAAGCCCAGTATGTCCCTCCATGGCCCTATCTGTGTGTCCCTCTGTGTCCCAGGAGAGACCACCAGACCCCCAGTCCTGCACTGCCACCCAGTCTCGCTGATATTTGCCGGGTTGTAAAATGGCCGCACCTCCACAATGCTACAGATCAACCAGTGTCTTTGAGCGCTACTCTCAGCGTTGTAAATGACACAGTATGATAATTTTGCTGTTGTATCATCTCCATGGTCTTAAATACCCAATCCAATCTAATGGTACTGGATAACAATGAAGGCTAATTAAATGTATGACTATCTTAAAACATGCATGGCTCTGGAAAGTAAAATAACCTATTATTAATTACTATTACTATTGTAATTGTCACAATAAAGATTATTTGACCTGTTCCATCAGTGATATTGTAGAAAGACTTTACTTTCTTGGCATTTCTTGTCTTAAGAGGCCATTGTTATTTATGTATTGTTAGTCGTTTTCCGTGGCCAGATGTGTTATTGGAGCTGTACCGTTATGTGTTGACCATATAACACAAACAGATTGTCAGACAAGCAGACATAGATATGGAACATACACACCACACACACACACACACACACACACACACACACACACACACACACACACACACACACACACTGGCGGCTTGATTGGCACAGAGGACACTTTGTGGTAACTGCGTTGCGTCAGCCACGACCTCCCACGTGTGAATCGTCCTTCCCCACATCTCCCCAAAATGTGTTATAAATCTGTTAATGAATTCTTTATAAACATACTCTGTACTGGCTTAGCCTTTACAAACCTGTGTAGATGAGCTATTATAGAGAAAGGCGGGACTCCCTCTTAAGATTACAATCTAATTAACTAGATTACAATCTAATTTACTGCATGCTTATTTTGCTTATGTCATGATTGAGGAAACATTTTCAAAAGCCTACATTTCTCTAAATTTAGAATAATATATTAGAGTGTTGGAATGGCTGCGCCTCCCCTCACCCCTGCATTTCTCTGTGAATTTCTCTCTCTCTCTCTGTCCTCGTCTGTCCCCTCTACCCGTATGGCAGATTATGTGTGCCATGGTCTGATTGCCCACTGATGCTCATGTGGAGACCTGAAACGCCCTCCATTCTCTGGCTGGGAGGCTGAGCTCCTCTGTGTGAAGCTAGCCCAGTCTCTCAGCTCAGTCTGTTTCGGTCCATTTCGTCTGTCGTTCGATAGTTAGCTACAGCACCAGTGAGCAGGCGTGTCTGCCCCCACCTCCCCCCCCTCCCCCCTTATCACTGCATTACGGCAGCTCTGTCTGGGAGGCAGGCAGCTCTATTGTTCTACCGCCCTCCTTGGCTGCCCATGTTCCTCTGGGTGCTGGCGCCGCTCTGCCCGCCCGGCCCAATTTAAGATGGCAGCGGGCAGACAGGGGCTCCTGCCGACTGTGGTGCTTGGCGCTCAGGTGCCCTGTGCAGGTTAACCTGTTCTGGCACAGTCTCCCCTCTCCTTTGATGCCGTTGGCGACACAGTGTAGCAACCAGTGCCATGACTGATGGTGGTCCTCTCAGGCTCCCTGTCCCCCACTGACCCTAGTCCTGTACCAAACTACCTGACCCCCAACCGCACCCCACCCCGCTGCCATCCCTGGACCGTGCCCGTGCCAACCACGGCCTGCCATAACCGTACCGCAGTGCTACTACGTGTCCAGCCAACGCCCTGTTTTTACCGCAGTACCCACGCTTGCCGAACCTCACACTCTCAGGTGCGCCGTCACACATTCCCCTCATAAAAGAACAGAGATGACATTTAACGCTGCTCTCTTACATACTGCTACAGACACTGTCAACTGGTAGCCCTGTTGCCCCTACAGTATACTGTATGATATAGTACTGCTCGTCCTAGATTATGGAGTGGCTAATGTTCTGTAAGACTGTGTGCTGTGAGTCACAGTGTTGTATGTAGTGTTGATGTGTGTGTGTGTGTGTGTTTGTGTGTGTGTGTGTGTGTGTGTATGAGTGAGTGTTAGGCGTGTGAGTGGAGGGGGGCGCAGCAGTAAGGGGAGACTGATGACTCTCCTTGGCAGGCTCTCCGCTGCTTCACCATATGCTCAGGACTGGCAACGGTCGTACAATGCATCTCTTTCACTCAAGTGCATCACGCACACTGCAGAAATATGGCTAGCAACTTCTACACATCAAAACTCCAAATATACTCTAAGTACATAGGCTTGTAATCAAATCTACATGGTACTGATATTCAAATGTAATGATATATGTTAAATATCGAATAACAATGAGTTTTTTAATTCTATGTAAAGGGTTAGTCAAGTATACTGACTAATGACCAGTACACTGTCCATACGACTACTGTATATCATAGTTAAAGTAAAGTAATACACCCAAGTGCCAATCATCTAGCCTCATAGCATGCAGTATTCTGTACAGGTAGATTACTAGACTTAAATATGACAGTGAAGGCACAGCACAGTGGTTTACATGTTGAATAAGGCGTATTTATACAGTTCTATATGCATCCACATAGTTGCTGAGTTTCCATGGTACACAGCTTTTTTGAATGCTGGAAGCTAAAGGCTGTTTTATGCTCTTTACTATGCGTCGATCGACATATCGTCGCTTGACAAAAGCAACATGTAGCTCATTCTTGTCGTAGACGATCTATGGTGGCGTCAGTGACATAAAAAACGTGACGCCCGTCGGTGACACTGACAAGTGTTGACCAGACCAGTCATACAGTATCTGTCGACCGACAGTTGTCGGCAGCGTCCATCGACAAAGCATAAATTAGGCTTAACATGACCTTGAAAGAAAATCTGTTAGAACCGGAATACGGTTTGTTCTAGACCATGAGATGTCTCTTCCACGGGGTATGTCTGTATAGGCCACTGTAAAGTTAGACAGAGTACTGTTCACATACTGTATGAAACAGTCCCATAAGTTGAACCTGAGGCAGTGAAGCCTCTCTTTACGTACCCTTTTTCTGCACTGCGACAGGTTATAGCACCATTAGCATTGTTCTCCAGACTGAGTTTGTAGTCGAGCAGAGGCACTCATCACACACACACACACACACACACACACACACACACACACACACACACACACACACACACACACACACACACACACACACACACACACATATTAAACTGAGTTAGTACAGTTGTCTTGGTCTAATCTGCTCTGTGTCAATTCAGATCACAAGGGATGTGAATTGGAGAACATTTAGGTGGGTGGAGGGCAGTGAAAAGTCAGACTTAAAATGCTGAGTTCAGTTGAAACCTTCTGCAGTCAGACTCCATGATAGAGCAACTGTACAGATGGAACCATAATTCGTGAAACATGGCCTCTGCTCTCTCTAGAGGGCCTGTCTGTGGTATATGCCTGTTTGTACTTCTATATACCCCTGTGGTTGTATCTGGTTTATTTCTTTCTCGTGTTGAATTTTCTGCTGTTATCAATTTTCTTTTACATGTTTGCATTTTTGGTTACACATCTTGTATATGTTGGTTTTATGATCACATTAATTATTTTTGGAGGCCTTTACAGTTACAGTTTTAGAGCTGACATTCTCTTTTTCAGGTCACTGGAGTCTGTCAAGCTCCAGTCCCACCAGCTGTGAGCCAATCAGAAGCCTGTTTGATCAGACCGACTCAGCAGTAAGCCAATCAGGCTTGTTTGATCAGACCCAGACTGTTTCATGGCAGGCAGAAGTAGAGGATGACGGAACCAGGCTAGAGACAACTGAGAACAGCACTGTCACTCCCTTAGCTCCCCAAAAACGTTTTTTTTATACTCCACTCAGATTCTGCACACACGCACGCACACACACACACACACACACACACACACACACACACACACACACACACACACACACACAAACACACAAACACACTCACTCACACACTCACACTGTCCTGTCCTCGCATAGCATTTGGCCTACATACCAAGTCAGCTGATGTGTGGCTGATGATATAATGTCCCTCTTAGCAAAATCTCTCTGAAATTCCCAAGTAGGGTTGTGTCGATGTGGCTGTCCCCATATTATGAATCATACCCTCTACGTGATATTCCGTGCTTGTAATTGGGATGAGATTTGAAAAACAGGAAGTGTGCTTACTGTACATCCAAATGATGTCTGAATATAATGTAGTGGCCTTCTGAGGTGTAAAATCCATAATCTCCTCACCCTCCTTTTGATAACCCAGCATACTGGTAGATTGGAGGATTGGTGGCCCACAACTTTGACCACATTTCACCTGTTTGGAGGCTGAAAAAGGCCATGGTAGACCTGCTCTACAGGAGTTGGGCACTATGGTATACCAGAATATGGCTAGCTAGCTGGTATAAAACTACATACAGAACATACTGTAGCTCCTTTCTGCTCTGCCCTCTGCACCCCATTCCTCTATCTCTCCCTCTCCAGCTTTCTCTCCCTGTCTCTTTCTTTTCGTCTCACACACAGTCACACACTCCCAGCCTGTCTGTGTGTTACACACACTCTCTCTTTTGTTTGGGGTCAGACGGCGTTGAAGGCAGATCCCGTGGCGCTGCTGAGGAGAATGTTAATATGGCTCCTCTGTGCTCTCTGGGGAGCGAGCGGGATGGACTATGGCTGCTAATGCACTTCCACTGTGTGCTGCTCCCTCAAGTCCACAGAGCACTCATACAACTGCCAGGACCGGCTCTCTCCAATGTCTCTACCCATAATAATATTGAAAATTACCCACTAGCACACCTTCCGATCATTTCTTACAACCCCTCATGCTCATGGCTCACTAATGCTCACATGTCAGGTGAGGTGTATAGCTTTTAAGCTCAGGTCAAATGAACATGCACATGTAAGAGGACCTGCTCGGGCCTTCAGTGAGAGAGAGAGGGGGCTTTATTGTCAGGCACTGAGCTGTGGTCAGTGGTTAGTGTAGAACTGGAGCTAAACAGAGGACTGATCAAATCAAAGAGAAATGGAGCACAAAAGCCAACCTGTCCACCCCCCCTCTCCACTCTCTCCCTCTCCCTCCGTTTCCCAGCTGTGAGCTAGGAGAATGCACCGCCTTCTCCTCCGTTCCCCCCACCCGTCTCTCTCTGTCAACTGAAGTCCTTTCATTATGAATGGCAAGGTACGATAATAGCCTTCAGGTTACCATGGAAACCAGACAGGAGCCCTGTATGTGTTTCTCTTTTTTTCAAGCGGGGCAAATGACAGTGGAATCTGAGGCGAAACTCTCTCTCTCTCTCTCTCTCTCTCTCTCTCTTTCTTTTTCCCATTCTCACAGTAAGCCCCACTCGCACTCTCTTACTCCCTCAATCTTGTTCGCTGCCTTTTTTGTATATTTGTGATTTTACTTTTTACTTTTACTGTACTATTCCCTCGTCTCTCATATGTTCTCCATTTATACGCCCCACAAATACCTTTCACAAAGGAAGAGTGGTGGAAACTCTATACTTTGGAAAAATACAGTTTTTAAACGACAATTCATACAGTCCATCTGATGTTCTTTATCCAAACATTACTGGCTCTCAAAAAGGCATCAATGATTTGCCAGCTTTCTCCTTTTACACCTGTGACATCTGCGTTTGTCGGGACTTAACTTTGTTCTCTGAAGTTACCTCTTGCTGGTACACCTGAGGTATTATAGCCATGTCTAATTCAACATCCCCCTTTGGCATGGCTTGAAATGATTTTCAAGAAGAATAGAGACTGATCTAGGATCATTCCGGCAAAAGTTCAGGGAGCAGATGGAGGTTCTTTTTATCCACTCAAGAGATCCAATAATGCTGAGGCCCAGATCTCCTCCCCGCATTCAGCACCTCAGTGCAGCTGTTAGCGTGGCCATTGAAACAGAGCCCTGCCAACAGCTGCTCTCAGGCCAAACAGTATTGATTGAGTCTGGTCTTATCACACTTGTATGTGTGCCTCCATGTGGGGTTTGATGGTGATCTGTGGTGTGTGTTGAATGTGCTTATGTGATATAGTGTGAATATGTGATGGTGTGTACACATAGTTGGTTAGTTGTGTGTGTGTGTGTGTGTGTGTGTGTGTTTGTGTGTGTGTGTTGGGTGTGTGTGTGTGTGTGTGTGTGTGTGTGTGTGTTTGTGTGTGTGTGTGTGTGTGTGTGTTGTGTGGGTGTGGGTGTGTGTCGGTGTGAGTGTGTGTGTGTGTGTGTGTGTGTGTGTGTGTGTGGGTGTGGGTGTGGGTGTGGGTGTGGGTGTGTAATGGATCAGACAGGCTTGAGAGAATTGATGTAAAGCGTACATAGAAAAGGCTCTGATACTCTTCCCATTGTTGCTGGTTTTCCTGACTCTCCCAGGTCCCAGATGACTGCCCTGGCCATAGGACTTCGAAGGGACCTCCAAATGATTTCCCCTTCAGTGCTTCATGTATCATCAAAGGGCGGATTAGAGTATGGTGAAGGGACAGCTTTGACCGATCCGAAGATTTAAGCTTATTAGCTTAAAAAAACAGGATGGGAGGTTCAAGAGATGGATGCAATACTACATCAAAGATGGTTGCTGTATTGGCACACAAGCCTTGCCCTGTGCTTGTGTGTGTGTGCATGTGCATGCGTGCGTGCGTGCGTGTGCGTGTGTAGATGCATGTATTGGTGTCTGTCTGTATATGAAATGTGTCTATACTGTTTATGAAAAAGAAGAAATCTGAGAATTACACAGCTAATGACAATTAGCATTGAGATGCAGTAATATACTGTATAGCTACTGTACAGTGGTTAGAAAATGTGGTGTTTATCATTGCTGATGTGTTTCTATTGTGTGTCTTTCTTTACACCCACTCCAAGAATTGTAAAACTACACGTCTCACACATCGCTGCACTCCATGGATCAGCCTCCCACCCACCCAATCATCTTTAGCCCTCATCTTATCACCTCACACCAGATCATATAACCACGTCACCAAGCCTTCTTGTCTTTTCAAGCTACAGATTAGGCATTACTCTGGGAATAAAGCAAGTCGGGACTAATCTAGCTCAGTGCTCCTTGGCTTGCCTCTGTCTGTCTTGTGTATATGTTTTGCAAACCTCAAATTGTAAGCTTTAAGCTCATGGCCACTCAATGGGTCTTACTCCAGTGTTCACCCTCAGCACTGCTCTTAATCCTCTGCTCATGTCGGTACATCTCCACTGAAATACTCTTATCTTCTGATCTGAGCAGATTTCCACGGTGGCCCCTCCACTAACCCTCTGTTGGCCTAGCCTGGGAAGGACCCAGCTCTAGAGTCTGGAGGACTGATCATTTCTGAATGAACTATGCACTTGTCCAACTGATTGATCATGTAATACACATGAACTTGTGTTTTGCGTGTACTTTGTTGTATGTACATTACAGTGTGATGAATGACATTTTATGGGACTGGAGATGATTAATTCAAATAAAAAATATTAATAATATCATGGTACAATGCTACAGATTTCATCCACTGAAATGTATGTTTTAATTGTATGTGGTGCCTGTCAAATAAATTAAATGAAAGGAATCAATCAATTGGTAAGTTGACCACAATAATGTGCTGAGGTAAAAGACAAGACTATTGTACTGTAAGACACTACTGTACTGTAGGTGCATTGAGACAACCCAAGCAGTGATTTCTCAGATGGAAAGTGGGAGGCATGTCATATGGGAGCACTGATGAATAGTACTGTTCAACACATGGATGTTCACCATATGCAACCTCATGTTCTGGCGAATGTATTGTGGAATGCACTCAAACCCATGCACATATCGTAAAAGTTCATCAATTTAATCACATGGGAGGGGAAAAGGGATTAGTGTAGCTTTGACATGTGTACTCCTCTGCACAGTGACATTAGTGACACAACAAACCTGAAGATCCATACTAACAGGAATCCATGTTAACCCCAACCTATGACATATGGAGGAAGCGGTGCCCCTACCAACTCTCACTCATCCCCGTCTTCTGTCTCATCACCCAGGTAGAGTGAGAAGAGCTACTAGTCTCAGCTCCACAGCAGAGAGTAGGCTAGAGTAGGCTGTTCTTCCTGCAAAAGGTGAGGAAATGATAGGCTGGTGCACTGCCAGCGAGGGAGGGAAAAGGGTATTTGTGGTTGTATTTCTCCTCATCTTTGTTTGGTACAGTATAATCCTATTGGAGGATTAGGCTGTTTGTGTGTCGTAGCAGCAGGATCAGACTGCTGCTATTTGTGTGTGTGTGTGTGTGTGTGTGTGTGTGTGTGGCAACATCAGCTGTGTGAATTTTTTTCTTGTTCAGATCACTGTCTGGGGACACGCACAACAGCCCATGATACTGTATGTCTCACAGTAGTACTGCCTCGTATCAACACTATAGTAAAGCCTGTCATTTCAAAGTGCAGAGCTCTCCCTTGACTCTCACAGTCTTATACTAATATATGCCATTTAACTGACATTTTTATCCAAAGCGACTTACATTGCAGTGAGTACATACATTTTGCCATGCTCTACCAACTGAGCCACAGAGGACCACTTATGCTGTACACTCCCTGTTTGTCAGAGTAGTAAACTAAAGATCTGTTTACCAATGCTAGATTAGATATTTGTAGCGTCTCAGGCAAGATTATTACGAAAGGCTATGACACAGTGCACTACTTTTACATCAGCCTCTCTGAACTTGATTGGCAAATAAAATGTTGCTTGTGACTGTTGTTGACTGGGACTAAATATGACCTAGCATGGATGTCAGAAAGTGTTTTAATCCTGTGTGGGTGACATAATTTTTTCTGCAAGTACTCGTGTTTCATGCTGCAAGTACTTGTGTTTCATACCTCTACAGGATACGTGTGTGTGTGTGCGTGTGTGTGTGTGTGTGTGTGTGTGTGTGTGTGTGTGTGTGTATGTGTGTGTGTGTGTGTGTGTGTGTGTGAGTGAGAGTTGTGTATCCTTGCTTTGTATTAAAAATAGCAGATATCCTGAACCAGAAATAGATCTACCAAAGATGAACTCAGTACCCCGCAGCACTTCAATTAAGTACTATGATAACGGTATCATGGCATGCTATGCTAAGTCTGTTATATTAAAAGTCCCCACGGCCAGTATTTCTTTGATATCCATCTTCTTAGTACATTCACCAGGGTTCCTCTTTGCAGATTTCGATTTAATTCTTTTTTGGTTCAAAATCTTTAATAATAAGAATTGTCTGATGCAACGAACAGGAAACATAGAAAGGAATATGAACTGATCCACAAAACTGCAGTTCTTGCCCTAGTATTCTGTGTGTGTGTGTGTGTGTGTGTAGGTATGTGCGTGTGTGCGCGCGCATGTGAGTTTCTGTGTTGAAAAGGGAAGGGCAGGTCCATTGAAGTGTTAAATAAATGTTCCCATTTTTTCCACCCCGTCCTTCCCTCCCTCTCCTTCCTCTCCTTCCTCCCCTTCTTTCAAGAGTCTCATTATGTCTAGAGAAGAGGGCAGAGGGAGATAAGGGGAGGGGGCTCATGCAGCAGGTTCTCTGAAACAGAACAGTTTGTCCCCAAGTGTGTGTATCTGTGTGTCTGTGTGTGTGTGTGTGTGTGTGTGTGTGTGTGTGTGTGTGTGTGTGTGTGTGTGTGTGTGTGTGTCGGTGCAGCAGAAAGGAATAAGAGTCTGTTCCTCAGCACAGTCTTTCACTACCACACTTCAATCACTGCTACTGGGGATAAGCTGTCATAGTAGAATACAACTATAGAAAATACAGAATGCTAAATGACAATGATTAGTAATGTAGTATAATTAGTATAATTGTAGTGCTAATATGATATAATCAAATAATATATAATAAGATAATACCATTACTGCAGTGTATGTCTTTTTTGTTGCTTATTTAGAAATGTCATATTATTACAAATATATTTATTTATTCACAAATAATTTTCTCAACATGCTCTTTCCCAATCACAATAATGTACTGTACAAACCACCTGTTTACAACATCCCTCCCTGTACAAGTCAGAGAGTGGTATGTCATGGTATTTAAACACACGTTTATCAATTATTAATCTGTGGTTTCGTAAAATAATTCTAGTAATTTTTGAGGAATACAGTATGTGGACAGTTGCAAGTTCAAAGGAAAACTGTCTATTATTGACCCGATCCTTCAGGGAAAATGCACGCACTCACACACACACACACACACACACACACACACACACACACACACACACACACACACACACACACACACACCATTCATTCTCAGTGACGGGGATGGGGGGGGGTCTCTTCAAAGCCCTGTGTTTCAGAGAGGGAGAGAGTGGTGTGTCCCCTCAGAGCCCCCTAATCCTTTAGCCCAGCAGACAAGCGAGACCAGAGTGCTGTAGAGTACCACCCCTACTGCAGGGCCAGTGAATGATTGAGTGTGCAAAGGGTGTGTGTGTCTGTGTGTCGTGCGTGTCTGTATGTTTCTGAGAGAAAGAAATAGAAAGACTGAGCGCAGGTGTGGTGTTTGCTAGCTGTGTAAAACACACGCAAACAATATCACCAATACCTAGTTGTGCGCACTTCACCTTTGTAAGTCAAATATTGATTTAATGCTTGTGCATATTTTCATATTTGAATATTTTAGATTCAGGTTTCCATGAACATGTAGCATTCAGATCGAATAGAGGTCTGGCATCTAAACCCTTGTTATTATTACTGTATGTACTGCATGTTTACACATTTTGAAACAGAAAGAGTAACCAACAAAATTACCTTATCATCAGACATGATTAGGGAGAGAGAGAAATTGTCTGCTGCCAAGTCAACTGTTCAGAGTTACTAATTTGTCTGAGTTATTACTGTCATGGCAATGATAATGATGATAAACCCAGTCTGCCAGAGACCCGGGAGTTCTCCGGAAGCCCCGAGCATGATTACTCTCACATTTGAGGCCATTCAGGTGAAATTGGACAGAACTACATAAACTGTTGTGCCTCTGACGTGGCGTTGTGGGGTTTGCACAGATACAATTAATTTAGATGAGTGGATTGCACTAGTTGTAGTCGCTATTTCTGGAGGCTTTCTTTGGCTTGTGTGTTTCTATGGGGCATCACTGCAGCTACAGTACAGCAGATTCCACATCGTCTTGGCAGACCAGTCCTGCCTGGTTTTCTGTCTGCACAGAATAATTCCTTTCTTTTTTCAATCCCCCCCCCTCTCTCTCCCACCTCCCAACTCTCTCTCTCCTCTCTCTGGCCCCTTCACTCAGAGGGCCTCTCTTTTTCCTATTTTCCTCAGTTTTTTTGTTCTTTTCTCCTCCTTCTTTCATCCAGTTTAACTCGACTGCCTTCTCTTTTCATTACACTCCAAAAACCGCCTCCTTTCTTCCTCCCTCAGTCCCCCACTTCCACCATGTTCTCCTTTACCCCTCCTTCCCCATACCTCTAACACTTCAGAGCCCACCTCTCTTTCTCACACCCCTATTTCCATCCCATACTCCCCTCCTGTACCGTCCCTTCTTATCCCCGTCCTCTTCCTCTGCATCCATTCATCTTCTTCCACCCCCAACTCCCCCCTCATTCTCTCCATACCATTGTGAGCCACCTGCGCTAGTATATCTCCTGTGGAGCTGCAAAATATCAACTCTTGTTTTAGAATTAAATCTGTGCCGATTTGAACAGCCCTAAAGAGTTATTTGTTTAAGCACCCATCCACCCAACCACTCATCCACCCACCCACCCACACACACACACACACACACACACACACACACACACACACACACACACACACACACACACACACACACACACACACACACACACACACACACACACACACACTACCCCACAGCCAAGTCACGTGCACCAATGTTGGCCATGGGATGGCTGAGGGACCAAGGTAAGTTTTATGAGTTACCATGGCAACGCTGACCACCAACAAAAAATGCCAGGTGTCTGAGTCCATGCTTCAGGCCCAGCGGGGTATTCCCTCCCCTCTATGAAGGGGTTCCCATGCTGCCCCATCCCTCTGCAAAACTCCATGGCTCAGGGCTTAGAAAACAGGGTTTGCTTCTCCACCTCATTTTCACACCAGTTTAGTCATACAAATGTGCAGATTGAAAAAAGGTTGGATTTATACGCCAAAATTCTACTGACATGCTTAATGAGAGATGTAGTGACACAAGAAATATCATTTAGTGCACGTTACTAGACCATTGACTGCTTAATGAACTGTAAATGCACAGTCACTAACTGGCTATTAGCAGTTATTAACCAGCAATTGATAGTGTTATCAACAGACGCCCACTGACACACTTCAAAGTATAGTAGTGAGGACCCTAGTTTCCCTACTGCCAGACTATATAATGGCTTCACTGGGGGGTGTCCGTCTTCCCCTTCATGGTCAAAGAGGGCTCTGTTTTTCCCAGGTCTCCTGTGGCCCTTCCGACCAAGGGCTCTTTTGGCCGAAGTCCACGTGGCACAAAAGGGCCGCGGCATTCCTGATGTCTGCGGCTAATCTGCAGTGTCAGCTCGCGTTAACGCCGCACCGCCAAATCTGAGGGCGCACAGGGCCGTGGAATATTAAAAACCCCACCGGCAGAATTCCTCCGGAGGAGGGCGGGGCAGGGGACACCGGGGGTCAGCTAAGGTTGAGAGCAGGCTCTACTGTAACGATCTGATCTACTGGACAGCAGGCGGGGGCCAGGCTAGGCAGGAGGGAACACATCAAAGAAAATGTCTTCCTTGTCTCAACTCACTTGCACTGGACTAAATGAGCATTGTTGGGGGTTTTTCTCCTCCAGTCAGACAACACAGAGAATCGAGGGATGACGCTGCTTGGGACAGCAGGTGATGTGGATGGTTAATTACCCCAATCTGTCTCTGTAGACTACCCCAAATAACCTCTATCTTAGTACAAAGGATATACAGTATCAAGGTAAATGTTAAGGAGTGTTTTGGGGCATGTTTGTTCAGCTCAATACCTCTCATACTGTACCCACTCTCCCTTTTTACCACTAGGCCACAGGGCAGGTATGCTGTGACAGACTGAGTGACTCATCGTCAGGTTAGTGTCACCACTCACAAAAGGTGGCATGCTGCTTATAGTTTCAACCACACCAGGTTCATCCAAACTATCTGTAAGATTGTCTGCGTACATGTTGTTTGTTTCTTCCCCTTACCGCCAAACTATACGCCGTCGTGGCACCCTAACGTATCCGTATCGTGAGCCACAGTTTAACAACTCGCAGTGATCTATGAGACATTCTTAACCTCATGCAAAAGCAGCAAGTCTGCGACACGAGGCTTGCTTGAAGCGGTGTAGATTTACGCTTTGTGTCTATTTTCCTCAGCAGTGAGAGTGTTGCAGAGGCATAGATGCAGAGAAATAAGCACATGATATCAAATATAAATTTGCTAATAATCTTAATTCTAGTAGTAGGAAAATTACAAAAATCACCCTGAAAGGTGATCCATTGAAAGGTCATTTAAAGGTCCAGTATATCATTTTAGGCTTGGATTAAAAAAAGAAAAACAGTGTTGAGGCAATTGTCATGCAGGTATAGGCTACTTCAAATAATTGAAATTGCACATTAGTTGTTGAGGTTTCAAGAATATAGCCCCCCGTTATGAAGTGTAGCCGAAATAATTTTAAGATAGCTTCTCTGTATGAAATATAGGCTATTCTGCCATCAGATCAACGTTTGTGGCAGTGCATCTCACCTCGCTCTTGGTGCAGCACCCTGAAAACTGTGTTAACGAAACTAAGATGGTACGCTCTAATTTCTGACATGAGAGAACAAAGGATTGAACCTCACAGTCTGAACATACTATGCTTTATGAGAGAGTGATCATGTTTGCACAACACATGAAATGTATCCTCCTTGTTCAGGGTGTATTCCAGATCTTGGAACACACAGTTACTAACTGATTTAACTGTAGGTATTATCAAAAAGCAATAAACAAAAGCCCAGTTACTGTATAAGCCTTTGTCAGAAAAAGTCTGTAAGACTTCACTACCATGCAGACTCAGTGCAGTCTTTGTCTCAGAGGCATTGTCATTGACACTGAGGCCCAGAGCTCAGCAATCACCTGGCTCTCACCAAATGTTAGGCCCTTTCACAAAGCAGATAGTATGTGAATTGTAATAGTATACACACCATACTGTATTCAACACAAGATTGGGCCAGCTGATAAGACAAATCAGTACAGCAAACCAAAAGCAACAGCAAAGATCCCATCAGGAGAGTAGCCATTTCACCGACCAGTGCGTAGGATGAGTGATTGCTTGTCTCTCGGCCTGTGGTATGCACACACAGCACACACAGTATCTAGCACATGGAATACAGTACATAGAAGATAGCTTCACACACTATAAAAGAGGTGAAAAGGACCTGTTGACACACTAACAGGGATCCATATTGGTGTGGACTTGATTTACCAGCCAAAACACATGAACACATGACAGGGCCCATGGTACAGTATGCCAAGGCAAGCATCCAGCAAGTGTCCTTGTCTCCCAACTCACAGTGGGAAACGACATGCAGGCAGAGTTGTGGGGCCAGCCAATCAATTTACCATGATGAAAGTCATCTGCTGTAGCCTGGCAACAGGTGCTGTAGAATAGCTTTAACCATGTTGTGGATGCCGGGACACCCATAGTCAGCAATGAGCAGTGGTACTACCCTCTGGGTTTTGTCCATACGTTTCTCAATTTCATATTTCCAGAGGCAGTCGTTATAGTTGCCAAGTGGGTGCTATCAGGTCAAGAACACTTTAAAACAATGATTAAAAAGCAGGAATAAGGGTTAAAAAAGGGCCCTGGCAGAGTTATTTTAATTTTATTTTATTCACTGGGGCATATTTTTGGGGGCCAAATGTTACAAACCTAAACGAAACGTCAAGTGAGCTGCAAATGTAACCTGTCTAGTGAAAGAGAGGTCTCAAACTCTACAGGGTTGGCCATGTCTCAGGGAAGTGATAGCCCTGTGCCGGAGCATTCCTCCTGCCTCCTCAGAGGGGCCCCACCGTGCAGCTCTGTGAGGTCAACGAGTTTAGACCATTACCCACAATTCCCCTGTGCAGCCTAGATTGAAATATGTACGGCTGCTCCTTTAAGACGATGAAACAGGAGTCGAGTGAATGCTCTCGGAGACAGAGACAGGGAGAGAGAGAAAGAGAGAGAGAGGGACCATCTAGTGGGGAGGGAGGAAAAATAGAAACTCATTGCTTCCCTGCCCCCCACTACAAAGCTGTTAAGTTGCCATTATTCATGTCGTAATATTATGGGTGTCGGTTTGCTCACTGCACTGCTTAGAGAGAAAAGGAGTCTTGTTGCTAGGAGAGGCAAGGCACAGCCTTCTCTCATTGGCCACTAGGAAGCGTTAGATGGCCCAATGAAAGCTCTCCCATAGCAGCAGTAGGACAGTAGAGCAGCCCGCACATGCAGACCTGATTAATATGTCAGACATGTTTTATGGGTTAAAGTGAATCAGAGAGATATTGGAAAGACTGCGGTAGGGATTGAATGTGTGGGTGTTTGCACAAATGTGCATTATGATTGTATGTTTAGCATGCATACGTGTGTGTGTGTGTGTGTATGTGTGTGTGTGTTTATGTGTGTACTGTATGTGTGTTTGCATGTATATGTGTGTGCCACTGGAGAAAGTTCTCGTGCCACAACAGTGCCACACACACACACACACACACACACACACACACACACACACACACACACACACACACACACACACACACACAGACTACTACTGTATAAGGACTCTTATAAGGCTGGGATCCTCACATGAGCTAAGTCATAAGGATCTAGTACACAAAGAGACACAGACGTCAACTTGTGAGCATTAGGAAGTCATGTGTCTCTTGGTAATTGAGTTAGTGTTACCACACCGTGATGTTTGAGATTCCTTTGCCTGAAGGAGAAAGGATGCATATGGGGTCAAACTGCTTTGTGGATTATTCATATGCCTAATTTAGAAAAGTTCAATTTATACTCAAAGTTCTTTTGGTTTGGCACCTTTGTCTTTGAACCCACATCCCTCTGGGCAGCTCTGGTCTCTGTCCATTCCCTACCACAGAATACGCCACATGGCCAGCTGGCTGCGTCTCTGGCCTAGCTCTCAGTACAGACTTTCTCTCACCCCCGTTGTTCCCGTTGTCCTGCGACAACACTAGTATAACTTAGAGACAATTGCAACTTTTGATCTTTGCAATTCACAGTTTAAAAATAATATTAAAATCACATAAGCGTTACTTAATGGACATTTTTCTCTTTGTATATCCGCCCCCACCCACGATACACACACATAGTTTTTAACATACGCATGCATATACACAGAGGGTCAGAGCACAGTCAGCCACAGTGCAGCATCCCTAGAGCACCAGGGATCAAACCAGCAACCTTCCGGTTACTGTATGCAAGTGTGTAATAAGCACTATGTAGACATACGTGTATTTCATATCAGTGTCTCCTCAAGTTGATCCTTAGATAGTCTAGTCGATTATCCCCCTCTAGATCACCACAGCAACGCCCCCAGTCTGAGACTGCACTGACTGTTGGAAGGGTCAGGGTCAAGGTGAAAAGTCATGAGATCACACAAACCTGTTCCACTAGAGTCAGGACACCATTCTAAGCTGGTGTAGTACATAATGCCTGGTTACTTTGTTGTGCCAGTAGTTTTACTGACAACAGTCAGTCTTGTTAGTGTTGTGATACCCCTATTGTATAACTAAAATAGAACTGTATGGCAGTACAACAGCAATACAATCACTCCAGACAAAACCTGAAATCCCATTATCGATAATCACATTTATAACAATGTGTATGTTCTGTTAAGCTGCAGTCTATGCACATGAACTCCAAAGCACTCCAAAAAGTTTGAATGCCTGATTTGGTTATTTGCAAGAAAAGATGCAGTCAGCGTTAATAGCTAGATTTAGAGCTTTCATCCTAAATAGCCGGTTCCTGGAGCTTACCAGAAATGAGAAAACCAGAGAAAGCACTCAATCCCTTCTCTGCCTCTTTTGTTCTCTCCTCTGTGGACATGTGCTTCCGCTCTGTGTGGCGGCGCGCGTTTGATGTGGTGGCAGGACAGCGGTGGGGGGCTCTGAGTGCAGGTGTATGGCTGGGATTTAGAGGGCAGCAGGGCAATAACACACACAAGCACGCACGCACGCACGCACGCACGCACGCACGCACGCACGCACGCACGCACACACACACACACATTGTATATGAAATGGCCACACAGCTCCAGTTAGTCTCCCATTTCACCTCATCAGTGGTTCTAGCTATTTCCTTTTTTTCCCCCTTCATTCTTTCATTTATGTTTTACTACTCTCTCATTCATGTTCAGTGTCATCATCCCCATCCATCAATTGCCTGCATACATACACTGGTAAGTGTATCTTAAAGGTAGACTCAGCTAGATGGAAGGGGCAACTTCTTGTTTGCAGACATCAACAATAACAGAATTCAAGTCTGCCTAGGCTTCCCTCATTGGCTCTTCTCATTTCAAGAACGCCTACATTGTGAAGATGAGGGCGTGCCTTGGCATATTTGGATGCTGCCGTTGTTGAGTCTGCCTTTTACTTTGAAGGCTACTCTTCATTGATATGTGTCCCCACTCCACATTCCAGATATTGAAAGTTTTGGTTTAGTCAGACTTTCAATCACTAACTGATCCCCTCCAACAGGTGCAGTACTCCAGACATCAGCCCTGCAGATCTGCCCTCCCACCCTGACCTCTAGTGGCTGATATGTGAATCACTCTGTGGAGAGGAACAGGATGTTTGATTCAGGTTTTGATTGTGGTCTTCTTACCCAATTAGTTCATGAGCAACCCACAGTCGGATCAGAGCAAACAGGATATTTGTTATGCTGATTATAAGTAATAGGGCGAGTGAGAGGCAAAGTTCCTGGAGTTAGTCATGGCCCAGACACAGCTCCTCTCTCTGTCTGTGATGCTCTAGAATGGCAGTGTGTGACCAATGCTCTCTGACTCATCCCAGTGCTTTGTGTTTTGCCTGCCACCTGCAGTTGGCTGATAGATGAAAATTCAAAATAACTAAAAAAACTCTCACACACACACACACACACACACACACACACACACACACACACACACACACACACACACACACACACACACACACACACACACACACACACACACACACAAACACTGCAGTGCCTGAGATATTTCTAATTGAGATGTAGACAAAAGCAGTCCTGTTGGTAGGGAACTGGATCTGCCTGGTCCAAGGGCAACTGAGTAACTCAGATCTTGTTAGGGTTTCTGTACACTCACTGCTTATGATGCTGTTTGATGTCAAGGATTATGTGAAATACGAGTGCTTTCATTTGCTGGGGAGATTGTGATAGTAACAGACACTGACACAGTGACAGACACTAGAGTGGAATACTCATACAGTCATGGACATCTGATAAATACAATCTCAAACATATGTAAACACTCACTCATTTACATGTACATAATCATCATATGTTCACCTGTATGCACTGCAGAGTTCAGCTATGGCTGACATAGTGATATAAATAGCAAAAGTTGCCCCTGGACGGAATACATAAATGTTTTAATGGTTTCTCAGATGGTTTCTGTACTTTGCAGTGCCTCAATCTGAATGTGTCCCCCTGTCAAGTAAAAGAAAGAGCAATACAATAGAATGTATTAATTATGGTAGTAACTGTTTATGGTCATTACAGTACACTCTCACTAGATGTGTTGTGGGTATACTGCCCTCTAGTGTGCATTTAATCTCTAGAAACATACACTCACCGGCCACTTTATTAGGTACACCTTGCTAGTACTGGGTTGGACCCCCTTTTGCCTTCAGAACTGCCTTAATTCTTTGTGGCATAGATTCAACAAGGTGTGGGAAACATTCCTCCGAGATTTTGGTCCATATTGACATGATAGCATCACGCAGTTGCTGCAGATTTTTCGGCTGCACATCCATGATGCGAATCTCCCGTTCCACCACATCCCAAAGGTGCTATATTGGATTGAGATCTGGTGACTGTGGAGGCCATTGGAGTACAGTGAACTCATTGTCATGTTCAAGAAACCAGTTTGAGATGATTTGAACTTTGTGACATGGCGCGTTATCATGTATGTACAGTGGGTCAGCCCAGTAGTAAGTAAGCTTTTATCTAGTTTTTTTTATTTAGCTTTTAAGGTTTATTTTGTTGTATTTTTCATGAAGTAATCCAGCTTGCTCTTCATTATTGTGAGTGTCTGAGCTAGGGAGAGAAAGCTGGTAGCCTATGTTGTAGACTGATTTGGTGGAGACAGCCATGTGCTATCTTACTATTTACATGTTTACATGTGGCTGATACAAAGACAGTGACATTTAGATATTCCATTATGAATGGTGATCAATGCCCCCCTCTCTCAGCCCTATGGTCATAGCATACTGGGTATTCTTACTGTAACACTAGGATCCAGTATGATCGAGTGTCTGTCACACAGGGATGAGCAAATCATTATCAATAATTATTCATCATAAAATATCTTTTGGAGTCAGATATAATGTAATGTTAACCTGTGTTAGTTGGTGTTTAAATGTATGTGCTTTATTCTTACCCCGTCCGGTCCTTCTCTCTCTTTTTAATAATTCTTAATTCATTGGACCATGTAGGCTCTGCATTTAACACTATCGCCCCAGCTGTCCTCCAGGATAAGCTATCCCAGTTGAGCGTGCCTGAGCCCACCTGCAGGTGGATCACTGACTTTCTGACAGACAGGAAGCAGCAGGTACGGCTGGGCAAGCTTGTCTGGGAGCCCCGGACCATCAGCACTGGAGCCCCACAAGGCTGTGTGCTCTCTCCTCTACTCTTCTCCCTCTACACCAACAGCTGCACCTCTAGCCACCCTTCTGTCAAACTCCTGAAGTTCGCAGATGACACTACCCTCATTGGATTAATCTCCAACGGTGATGAGGCCGCCTACAGGGAGGAAGTTGACAGCCTGGCTTCCTGGTGTAGCCAGAACTACTCGGAGCTAAACGCCCTAAAAACTGTAGAGATGGTAGTAGACTTCAGGAGAAGCCCAGCCCCAACTGCCCCCCTCATCATGTGTGACTCCCCAGTTAACATTGTGGAGTCATTCAGATTCCTGGGGACAATAATTTCAAAGGACCTCAGGTGGGCAGAGAACATCACCTCCACCATCAAGAAGGCCCAGTAGAGGATGTTCTTCCTACGGCAGCTGAAGAAATTCATCATGCCGCAGAAAGTGACGGTTGAGTTCTCCAACCAAGCCCCCTGCCTTTCTCTGACCACCCCCCCCCCCCCACGCCCCACCCTGTCACACAAACAACGCACTGACAGTGTAATTTATAATTATTTAAAATTATTCTAATTTATAGTGTACATGCCCCACAACCATTTTACAGCCTCTTGTGCCTACAAGATGTATTGTTCTGCTGCTCTTTTTTGTAAATTTGTAAATTTGATATTTTTGTTAATACTTTGCTATTTTGTAAATTTCTTGTCAATATTTGCTATTTGTTTTTTTATGTCCACGCACCAACCTCACCAAGTCAATTTCCTGTATGTGCAAATATACTTGGCCAAATAAAATAATTCTGATTCTGATTCTGATTCTGCTTCTATGTGATAGAAAGATGATGATACTAATAATATCCCCTACCCCTCTCTAAAGCATGATTATCATAACATAACTTTCTCCCTATAGTCTTATGGCATGGTTGATATGGTTGTGGCTAGATATAGGTCAGATCTGTTCACATACAGGAATATGAGCTCAGACATGTTACAGTATATTTGAAATGAGCCCAATGTACTTGCACGAGAAATTCTAACACAAGCCTACATACTGTACACATATTCATTCATTATGAGTTGATGAGTTGATGACATAGATTTATTATTAGGGTTGATGTACATGACACATTTTACATTACAGTAAGACATGACGTCACAGGAGTCGCTGACGTGTAATAAGTCTGTGTCATCACTCATCAACTCATAATGAACAAACATGTGTACAGTACTCTATGTACTGTAGGTTAGTGTTATTTGTAACTTTTTAAAAAATATTTTTATTCAGGGTCATTTAAAGTTGTTTCTCAAAATGTAAGACCTACTACAACATATTGGCATTCTGGGGTTGCTTTTGTAGAAATACTGTTTAATACAACAATTGTTATGCCATGAATCACATTACAAAATGAACAATTATTTATATTATATATAAAAGAAAAGAAAAGTAAATATACAGTAATACAAAATAAAACAAAATATACAAACAATTGTTAGTGATTAAATTTGAGCATATGACTGAGAAGAGAAGGCGTTCTCAGTCTGACTTCATTGTCTGGCCATGAAAACATTGGTAGCGATCAAGGAATGAGATCATATGATAAAGAATGGTCAGTGAAGAGCACTTTTTGGAAAAATAGCATTTTCAGTGTGCAAAACGTGCAAAAAGTGCAAAATGACATGCTTCAGCTTAGGTTTAAATGAAGGGCAGAATCCTAACTTGAGATATATGCCCTTGTCAGCTACATTCATGCAAGTCATGCATTAAAGTTAATGCATTCAGGCCAAAGTGATAAGTTGTATATAATACAAATGTCATTTGAAAAGTTATATTGAAGTAAGCAACAATTGGATAGTTGTTATTGTATAGTATGTCATTTCCCTTCTTAACACATTCAGTTAATGCAACCAGAGGTCATTTAGACTGGATGGAGACATTGTGAGTTCTGACTGTGTTTGGCACATGGTTTGCATATTGTAGGCATATGTGAACGAGTATCCTTGTAGATGGATTTATATGAATATCCATTTCCACATTTATGTTTGGCAGAGACTTTTGGGTATATTCTGTTGATATAAAAAGCATATCTAATATTGATAATCTGACTCCAATGTAATTATCACAATGTGCAAAGAATTGTTGAGTCTGTGCTTATTTAGTGTAAGACATGTCAAATAGAATTAATCAAATGCGGCTTTGATAATACTGCATAATACTGTATATGTACTTCATAGAAAAATGTTACATTCTGATAGAGATAGAGAGATGACCACCGGTCATCACAAAACAATGCTACAAGAGAGAGAGATTTTCCTGACCTCTGCTTCTTATATCATCCTAAAAAACACATTATTTAAATTAGGAGCTGTTGATAAGGAGACCACCAACCAATTGATCATTCATCTTATTGCATCTGAACTGATAACTGATCAGTTTTGACACCTCAAGACATTCCACAGAGCTCACAGCCATTTGTTTTCCGGGGGATGATTGGGGAATAGATGATTGAAGAAAAGATTGTGGCACTTGAAAAGATTGGGGAACAACTGAAATCTATCTGTGAAGACTGATTGTGTTAGGCCATCGAGGTGTCAGGAGGGGGCGACAGTCATGTTGGTAATGTCCATCTATGCAGTGGCATTGAAGGTTCCATGGAAGCCGTAGGGAATGTTCACAGGCACCTCCGCTCTTCCCAGCTCCTCAAATGTCTTTGCATCCAGAACCAGGAGAAATGTGCTCTTGTCCTGTTAGACAAAGATATTATAAATGAATCTCCATGTCAGTCAGGCTATGAGACGCTGTAACTAGTTACTACAGTTGTTGACAGAATCAACACCCTAGAGAAGCGTGAAACTGTCAATACATTTTTCAGTGGGGAGAATCACCTAAACAGGTGTGAGTGATACTGACTTTGACAGTGTGGTTGTCAAAGTAGTTTTTCAACAATTTGGGTATTATTTTTACTTCAAATGCCAATTTCAAAACAAATGCCAAAAATGTTGGAAAACCAGTTTGACCTAGTACACAGTCACACCCTGTAGTGACTTACCTCTGTGGGAGTGAGCACGACAGAGAGAATGACCCCACTGTCTTCCTCTACGGCATCTGGTAATGGGACAAACACAGGCTCTGACGGGTACAGACCCTTCTGGTACCACACCTGGGGTCAGACACACAACAGTCACAGTCTACATTCTAGGACATAACATTTGATTATAAATTACCTTCATACAGTTGGTTAGTAACTCCTCTAAGCAGTGTGAGCAACCTTGACATAATCAAATAATCTGTTTTTCTAACCCACTGTGTGTGTGTGTGTGTGTGTGTGTGTGTGCGTGTGTACAAGTGAAATGTAGCTCAATTCCAGAGAGGTATTCAACCCACCTTGAGT
Source organism: Argentina silus (assembly GCF_951799395.1). Taxonomy (NCBI): domain Eukaryota; kingdom Metazoa; phylum Chordata; class Actinopteri; order Argentiniformes; family Argentinidae; genus Argentina; species Argentina silus. Next base: position 20,749,031 of record NC_139656.1, on the reverse strand, counting down.
GTCTTGCTCTCCAGGTCCATCTTTAGGAGAGAGTCGCCCACCAGATGCCTGAACCCACAGCCATAGAAGTAGCGGTAGGGACGTGTGTTGTACTTGCCATAGTTGATCTGAGGAAACTCCAGACCACCATACTCATGCAGGTCGTCTCCATGGAGATCCTCATGTTGGCAGACCACCTGATGACACAAAGGGAAGGTGACAGACTCTGTACTGTCATCAATTAGCCACCACCTCCATGTCTCTGACAAACATGTCTATCATATGTTTCCCCTATGGCCCTGTGGCTCTGGTTGAATATGGGTCAGATCTATACATGCACAGAACTGTTGTGTTTTGTGACCAGCTGTTGTGATTGCTGTATTTTATAACAAGACTAGGCAGGACTCCCAGAATTGTTTGAAGGGTTGAAGTGCATCAATGTACAGTAATAACTGTATCGGAAGTCACAGCAGTTCTTTGTTTTCAATCTTTCATTGTGAGAAAATATGGTCAAAAGACCAGAATGAAAGAAAGTTTTGATTTTACAACTTTACAGTAACCCCTCCCTAACCGTCTCACACTAAACAGAGAAAAAACAAGACAGCACATTTCCAACATACCTGATCTTTATTAGTTTTCACAGAAGTGGCCAGGCTTGAGGGACGTGTGTTCAAGTTCACACCTGTTGGTGTCTCATTCGTCACATCGAGGGGCAGCACAAAACGCCTGGGGTACACTCTGCACATGGAGTTGTATACCTAGGGAAGAGAGTGCATGTGCACAGTTAATACTAATCCTACCTAAAGATATGTCTTATGTGTTAATGAATGTGTTCTGGACAGTATGCCTGCATATTTAGAGTATCCATGTGTGCTCATGCACATGTGTTTAGATATGTGTGTTCAATGGATAGCTCACCCAAATTACAAAATCCCATATTTTGTTCCTTACCCTGAAATGAGTCTATGGACAAGGACAGACTTCAATCAACACTTTGGTCTGTTTGACTTTCATTAGGTTTTGGTTATAAATGCAAACAATTAGCTGTTAGTTACAGTGTCCAGATAAACAAAACCAAAGTGTTAATTGAAGTTTGTCATTTAGACTAATTTAAGGGTAAACAACCAAATATATCATTTGTAATTTGGGTGAAATATCCCTAACTATCCCGAATTTAGATTTAGTCTATCAGGGCAACATGTCCCTGTGTATATTTGCAGGATGTGTGTGTGTGTGTGTGCGTGCGTCTGTGCGTGCGTCTGTTCTGCATCTGTTTGTATGAATGACTGCATGCTGACCTCATCCAGTGCCTCCCCTGACTTGCGCATGTTCTGGATGAGGAAGTTGTTGATGGCTTCGCCGTTGTCTGAACAGCAGATGTCTAGCACCAGGAAGCCATCCTCCTCAAAGGCATTGATCTGATGGAAGGTGGACAGAGCCTTTGTGTGGAACTTCACTGAGCTGGCCTAGAGTACAGATGAGGGAGAGAGTACACCATGCTACATAAAAGCAAGATCTAATTAAATGCAGAATGTAGTTACCATTATTACATATGGGTGAACATGAATGACACATGATTTTAGCAAATTAACATATATTATTTACTCAGAAGTATCCCTGCCCCCCCATGAGGCATTTTAAGTTAGATTCTTCAAGAATCAATGTAATATAGAATTAATTTAAAAAGTCCCAAAATTGATTGAAATGAATACCAATTGAAGTATTTTCAGTCATGGTGCATTATGAAGGTATTACAGTGAGCAGTCTCTCCAGGGTTACAGCAGGTAGTCAATTAGGATCAAGACCCTCTCCACACCAGTCACATCCCTAGTGCCCTACCCACATCTAACCTTTCCTGTGTGCTTGTCAACAAGGTGGAAGACTGTCTCCAGGTTGGGGTCCCAGTAGATGCCCTCACTCAGAGCTTTCCCCCTCAGCTTACACGTGACTATCTTCAGCAGGTCCATCTTTATGGGCTGCTCAATGAACACCACATAGTTCTGTGACATAGCTATAGGAAGAAGAAAAGGAGAAAATCAGCAGCATTCTCATGCAATGCTGAAAAAACCCTCAACATTGTGTAGTGGTTGGGGGGGGGGGGGGGTATGACTACAGTGGTGGTGCAGATGGGGGGGTGTTTGGTTTACCAAAACTGTGGTAGTAGGAGGGCCTGGCCTTGTCCGCTGGTACAATGGAACACAGCACTTTGGCCCCCTGCAGAGTGTCATTGGGTCCTGTCTTCTCAGGGGGCACGCTGATGATGTTATACAGGGCTCCTGGAAACACAAACACTTACCATTCAACCTATCACACAATGATCATACTGTGGCCCAATCAACACAATTTTATACACAAAACGCATGTCATTACATTCTGATTACATACAGTATATGCTGTATATCCTGTCATAAGGATTATATACAGTTAGGTCTGGAAATATTTGGACAGTGACACAATTTTCATAATTTTGGCTCTGTACGCCACCACAATGGATTTGAAAGGAAACACTCGAGATGCAATTGAAGTGCAGATGTTCAGCTTTCATTCAAGGGGTTGAACAAAAATAGTGTATGAAACATTTAGCAATTGCAACCATTTTTATACAGTCCCCTATTTTCAGAGGCTCAGATGTAATTGGACAAATTAACATAATCATAAATAAAATGTTAATTTTTAATACTTTGTTGAGAATCCTTTGCAGGCAATGACTGCCTGAAGTGTTGAAGCCATGGACATCACCAAATGCTGAGTTTCGGCTATTGCAGAATATTCCACTTCTTTGCCTTAAAAAACTCCTGGGTTGCTTTCGCAGTATGTTTTGGGTCATTGTCCATCTGTACTGTGAAGCGCTGTCCAATCAACTTTGCTGAATTTGGCTTAATCTGAGCAGCAGTATATCCCTAAACTTCAGGATTCATCCGGCTGCTTCTGTCCTCTGTCACATCATCAATAAACACAAGTGACCCAGTGCCATTGGAAGCCATGCATGCCCATGCCATCACACTGCCTCCACCGTGTTTTACAGAAGATGTGGTATGATTCAGAGCCGTTCCAAGCCTTCTCCATACTTTTTTCTTCCCATCATTCTGGCACAGGTTGATCTTAGTTTCATCTGTCCAAAGAATGCTGTTCCAGAACTGGGCTGGCTTTTTTAGATGTTTTTTGGCAAAGTCTAATCTGGCCTTTGTATTCTTGAGGCCTATGAATGGTTTGCACCTTGTGGTGAACCCTCTGCATTTGCTTTTGTGAAGTCTTTTCTTTATGGTAAACTTGGATAATGACATGCCTACCTCCTGGAGAGTGTTCTTCACTTGGCTGGATGTTGTGAAGGGGGTTTTCTTTACCATGTGAAGGATCCTGCGATCATCCACCACTGTTGTCTTCCGTGGACATTCAGGCCTTTTTGTGTGGCCGAGCTCACCAGTGCTTTCTTTTTTTCTCCGAATGTATCAAACTGTTGATTTGGCCACTCCTAATATTGCCGCTATCTCTCTGATGGATTTTTTTTGTTTTTGCAGCCTAAGGATGGCCTGTTTCACTTGCATTGAGAGCTCACAGTAAAAGCTTCCAAATACAAGTGCCATATTTCGAATCAACTCAGACCTTTTACCTGCATAATAAATATAGAAATAACAAAGGAATAGCCCACACATGCCCATGAAACAGCTTTTGAGTCAATTGTCCAATTACTTTTGGTCCCTTAAAAAAGAGGGGGCTACATATAAAAGAGCTGTAATTCCTAATCCCTTCCTCCAATTTGGATGTGTACCCAAATTAAAGCTGAGAGTCTGCACTTTAAGCCCGTATTCATATATAACTGTAACTTGAATATGTTTTGGTAAACAGCTAAAATAACAAAAATTGTGTCAGTGTCAAAATATATATGGATCTAACTGTACATGCTGGCATATCTTGTATGTGTTTTGTGTTGCAATTGTTCATCATTAACAGAACCAGTCAATATGAGTAAACAAAACATCTGTTGTGTAAGGGGTTGTCATGCCATTTTACCCTGTTTTGAGAAAATGGAATTTGTCCCCTAACCTCCCCCCATGGTGACAAGGTTAAGAGCTAACCCTAGAATTATCTGAGCTCATAGCACAGCAAAACAAAAAATATAGATGATATTATAAAGATCTCTTTGCTGTTTGATATCCACAGCACACGTGGCTTTTTTTGGCTTTTACTTGTGTCAGAGAGGTTTGAGATGCAGTTGGCAGTGGGTTTTTCTTTTGTTTGTTTTACATGTAAAACGTGTACTGTTTGTCTGACCTTTGCTGCCATAAGAGTTGCCCATGTTGTATGATGTGCCGTCAGGGTCAGAGTGGGGGTGGGCAGTAGCCCCATTCACAGCAATGAATTTGCTCCAGTCCACCTAAAGTACAGAGAACAATCCAGGTACACAATTGTCATTGTCAGCTGACTGGGGAAACCACCAAGTGTCAGCACAGAAGGGGAGATAGGAGTTCAACACCCAGTAAAATTGACATACAGCATGCTCTGATTCACTGCAATTAAAATGAGATCAACAAAATCAACAAAGTTTTACGGGATTGCATAAGTCACAACATTTGTGAAAGTGGTTCTGGAGCTTGTTGTTTTGTTCGTCTCTCCTCTATTGTGACAGTACCTTTTCTAAGCTCTCTAGACTCTCTGGGTCCACTCTGTGCATGAAGTTGGTCTCTGTGCTGACGTAGTAGTCACCCTTGTATTTGGCAAAGCTGACACTTGCATTGTCTGTTGGCTCTGCAGTGGAAAAAATGTAGAAAATAAGGAATTAATGCAAACTGTTTATATGCATTGCTAATTGACTACATGTGTGGGTTCTGGCTTGTACTCTTTTTTGAAAGTCACGGTTGCTTACAAAAACCCAAGAGGAAATGCCTATGCCTCTCTTGTTTTCGCCAACTGATGATATTATATAACCCAGGACCATCGCCAAACATTACAGGCATCTACTCCCCTGCCGCTCAGACTGCAGCTTGTACAACCCAAAGTTTGAAGACAGGCACCGCTCATTTAGAACTTCTAATTTAATTTGAATGACTTGGTTTGAAATACTGCTCCCTTTGTCAGATTTGTTTAAACTATCAGAAGAATCTGAAAAACACACTGTAACGTAACCATGGAATTAGAATTATACAACTGTTTCTCAGGTCATAAACTTTGCCAGGCTGGCAGATACTGTCACAATGTTTCCCACTATGCAGTGCTAGCATTTTATAAACAAACAGTTTGTATATTTTGGGAGCAGATAGTCAGCAACATACCATCTGTGTTTTTTTTAACCTCTGCCTCAGAGAGGAGGCGGAAGAGAAATACTGTTCAACAACAGCTACGCGACTTACATGACTTACTATTTGCAGACTGCAGCTCATACTGTACAATAGAAGCCTATACAGTAGATCATTATATAACAATAGCAGCCTACTACTGTAGGCCTATAGACCAATAGGCTATACCAAAATTCACTATGGGATAAAGAGATGAAGTACTATTTGTACGTTTTGTGGATATGCACACATTTGCCACTATTAGAGAACATAGCAAATTGTAAGTTTTCAGATTGTCAGTGTCGCCAAAGAGGGCAGCAACACACACAACTACATGCTACACCTTTAAGAATAACTTTGTGTCTAAGTGTTAAAGGCGCAATCTGGGATTTGTTCTGCTGTTCAATGGTCAAATCAATTCATAATATATACTGTACAACTGTCTTACTGGCACTATCATAACTCAAAATAAAAGGTTGCTTTACTTCATTGTTTGTAAACAATGTATTTGTAAACAAACAATGTATAGCTTTGAAATATGTGTAATTGACAGTGATCACATTTCCCCAGATGTATCTCTCAACTTTATACCAAAACAACAACATGAATTAAGGATTTAAGGAATTAAGTCTATGCTAAAATCAGTAAGGAGAATTGGGAATTTGAATGCCAGCATGTTACATGAACTGCACAGCTGCTTGCCTCATTAGCCCCTCCCTCTACATGACTTACGCATCATCTCAAAGCGAGAGAGGAAGCGTTGGAAGAAGTTTTTGCAGGGGTCAGGCATGGCTAAAGTGCCAAATTCTGACATCATGATACGGTCCCTCTCGCTGTTCTTCTTGTAGGAGTCACTTTGCAGGAAGCGGCTCTTGTATGTCACCTGTCCATCCTCGATCTTAAACTGGTGCAGCATGGCCATCCCATCAAACCAGTGGTTGAATCTGAGAGGCGTACAGTGGGAATAGATTGGTCTATTAAGTGGAGATAGATAAATGCAAAATATTTGAAACCTGTGAACTGTACTGTTGAGGTAATGGATTTTTCATCTTTGTTGTATCAACATGGGCTTGTTGTTTTAGTTTGACTCACTGTTGGTTTCCAAACTCAAACTTTCCTGGCCCATTTCGGAGGAGACTGCCACGGATCCAGGAGGGGATGGTCCCACACACCTCGGTGGCGATGGCCTCGGGGGTCTCATCCACAGAGTGTACCAGAGGGGCAATACTCTGCAGCCCCTTCAGCTCTGTGAAGCAGTGCTTCTTGTGCTTAGCACCATCAGACGGAATGGTCTCATCTGCAGAAACACAACAATCTAAACGAAGGTTACGTAGGTAACCACGGTTATGTGAGCTAATTGGATCACTCCAATATGGTATCCTTCCGCGCGGCAGGATACGTTCCGAGTAGAATTTCAGAGAAGTCCCGTGTACCGGGTAGTGCTGCGGCTGCATCACCCCATAAACAGCAGTCCACAGCACTACTTCTTCCTCGTGTCCTTTTCGAGGCGCCATAGATCTCCGGAAAAAAGGATTGGAGTGATCCAATTAGCTCACATAACCGTGGTTACCTACGTAACCTTCGTTATGTAGCACTATATTGGATCACTCCAATATGGTATCACAATACCAGATCACTCGGTGATCTATGACCAGTCAACAAGCGAAGCCCAGCACTCACCTAGAAGACGGGGCTGAGCTTGGGCCAGTCAACCTTGTAGTGGGCCATCGTCTGCTCCCAGAGAGGCGGAGGCAACCCCCAGCACTGCCCGTTCCACCTCATTAGAGGGGGCCACATTGACTTGGTAGAACCTAGCAAAAGTGCTAGGCGATGCCCAACTGGCTGCGGCACAGACGTCAGCGAGGGGAACTCCTCTGAGCAGGGCCCAAGAGGCAGCCACGCCCCTAGTAGAATGTGCTACTATAGCAGATGACAAAGGCCGGCCGGCCAGCTGATATGCGGTAGTAATGGTGTCAACAATCCAATGTGAGAGTCTCTGTTTCAAAAGCCTCTGACCCAGAACTCTCTCACCATAGCAGACGAAAAGCTGATCAGACTTTCGGAATGCTCGTGTCCGCGTGATATAAGTGTCCAAGGCCCTGACCGGGCACAGTACACTGGAGGTAGTACCTATCCCACTCGCACTCGTGGGAGGGGTATAGGCAGACAGGTGCAAAGGTCGGTTCACATGTCCGGTAGACAGGACCTTTGGTAGAAAAGAGGGGTTAGGTCGGAGGGTGACGCTCATTTTGTCGGGGCCCATCCGGAAACACTCAGCACTCACAGAAAATGCATGAAGTTCACTAACCCTCTTTGTGGAGGTAATGGCCAACAGGAACGCCACTTTCAAGGAAAGGTGCTTAAGAGACACAGAGCCCAGGGGCTCAAAAGGTGGCAGGGTAAGCGCTGACAGCACCACGTCGAGGTCCCAGGTGGGCACCAGAGGGGCCCTTACCGGACATAGACGTCGAACACCCTTCAGAAACCGGGAGAGTAAAGGGTGGCTACCCATCGGTCCCTCTGGCCCGTCATCGTGGCATGCAGAGATAGCGGCCAGATACACCTTCAGTGTAGAAGCCGCCCGGCCTGCGTCGAGCAAAGACTGTAAAAACTGCAGAACAGTCTGAACATTGCAGCTCTCTGGATTGGCGTTCTGACTCTCACACCAAGAGCAAAATACACGCCATCGTGTCTGATATGCCGCGTTGGTAGAGGGGGCCCTGGCACTCTGCAACTTGTGCATGACGTCATTCAGGAGGCCTAAGTCTGACCACTTGCGCCTCTCAGAGGCCAAACCCACAACTGGAGGCGATGTGGGTCCGGATGCCATAGGGCCCCCTGGGCTTGTGAAAGCAAGTCGAGTCTCTGTGGCAGCTTCCATGGTGTCCCCGAGAGGAGAGACAGCAACAGCCTGAACCAGGGGCGTCTCGGCCAATACGGGGCTATCAGGAGCACCTGATGGCCCATCATCTCGACCCTGTCCAGCGTCGCTGGGATCAGGGGAAACGGAGGAAACGCATAGAGCGTCGTCATCGGCCAATCGTGAGCCAGGGCATCCAGACCTAGAGGCCCCGGGGGGTCCGACATTGAGAACCAGCTGGGGCAGTGAGTGTTGGTCTGAGAGGCAAACAGGTCCACCTGTGCTCTCCCGAACCTGTCCCAGAGCTGGTGTACCACCTGAGGGTGCAGACGCCAGTCTCCCTCTCGTGGCCCATCCCTCGAGAGCATGTCCGCTGCCGTGTTCAGGATCCCCGGGATATGCGCTGCTCGTAGAGACGCAAGATGGGTGTGAGCCCATAGCAAGAGTTCCCGAGTCATCTCGTAGAGGCGGCGGGACCTCAAGCCCCCCTGGTGATTGACATATGCTACGACTGTAGTGTTGTCTGATCGGACCAGGACATGCTGTCCTTTCAGATAGGGCAGAAACTGCTGGAGGGCTAGGCAGACCGCCCTGAGCTCCAATACATTGATGTGCAGACCAGTCCATGGGGGGCTCCAGTGGCCGCTGGCCGCCATGCCCCTGAACACTGCACCCCAGCCCGTCAGCGAGGCATCGGTGCACACTAGTTCTCTGTGTACCACTCTGCCCAACCTCGTACCATCCATCAGGAAGGAACGGGAGCGCCATCGGGACAATGCTAACAAACATTCCCTTGTCACCACCAGGCGACGGTGTTTGTGTAGCTTTGGATGCAGTCTGTGGGAGTTGAACCACCGTTGCAGTGGTCTGAGACGGAGAAGGCCCAACGGGACCAACAGCGAAGCCGCCGTCAGTAGGCCGAGCAGTCGCTGGCACTCCAAAACGGATACAGTTTGTCCAAGCTGGAAACGGTCGAGGAAGGACAGGATTTTTGCGACCCTCTCTTGAGGGAGGCATGCTCTCATAAGAGACGAGTCCATTGAGATCCCGACAAAGGTCACCTCCTGAGAGGGGTTCAGGTGACTTTTCCGTCTGTTCAAGGTGAGACCCAGATCCTGGATGTGGCTCAACAGGATTCTGGTGTCCCTGGTAACTTGCTCTCTCGATGGGGCGCAAACCAACCAGTCGTCCAGGTAGTTCAGAACCTGAAGTCCCTGGGACGACAGAGGCGCCAAAACTGCGTCCATACACTTGGTGAAGGTACGCGGCGCCAGTGAGAGCCCAAAGGGGAGGACCTGGAACTCGTAGGCCACTCCCTCGAAGGCAAACCGGAGGTACTTCCTGTGAATTGGGTGAACGGGAACATGGAAGTATGCATCCTTCAAGTCGAGCGTGGTGAACCATAGACCCTTGGAGATGGCCTGTAACACGCGTGCTGGCGAGAGCATTTTGAACTTCAGCTCTTTCAAGCAACAATTGAGGGCGCGCAGGTCCAGGATAGGACGGCAGCCGCCATCCTTCTTTGGCACAATGAAATACGTGGAGTAGAATCCACTGAGCCGTTCTGATGGCTCTAACCTCTTTACAGCACCCTTGCTGAGAAGTGAGGCTATCTCCAACCGGAGGACCTCCTTCTTTGAACGGTTGGATACTGTAGTGATCCGAATGCCCCGGTAGGGCGGTGGCCGGCGACGGAATTGGAGTTTGTAACCCCTCAGGATTGTATTCAGCACCCAAGGGGACTCCACTCGCTCCACCCAGTTTGCCCTTTGGGCCTGGGAGAAGCGGCCGAAGCCGTTGGCCAACATGTCAGGAAGACTGCTGGGGGCCACCCTTCTTAGCCGCAGGTCGTCCGCGTCCGGGAGGGGGGCCACCGCGCCGCTGGCGGCGCTGCTGGTTTACATTCCCCTGGTTACCATTCCGCTGCCTCGGAGGCTGGCTTGGCGGCGGGGGAGGAGGCCAGAGGCGCTGCTGGGACCCAGGCGGGAGTGTGTACCTCGGCTGCCAGGTCGTCTGAGGAGCAGGTCTGGGGCGCGACGTGGTCATGAACTGCTGCAAAGTCTCCCTGTCTTTGCGTAGCTTCGCCGTTTGCTGCAGTATAGCATCAACCCCCGGCCCAAAGGTAGTACCTGGTGTGAGGGGGAGCCCCATGAAGGTCTTCTGGACCGGCAGCGGCAGCTTGGACTAAGACAGCCAAAGGTGGCGGCGCGAGGACACAACTGAAGCTATGGCTTGGCCATTAGCTCGCGCCAAGTCTGTCTGCAGCAGACCGAGCAACCTGGACACTTCCATTGCCTCGTCGACAAGGCCCTGGCTTCCTCCTGGGAGAGTAGGGATTAGGCGGGCCAGGTAGGAGCTGAGCAGCATGGCCGCGTTCGTAAGGCGGGCCATGGAGGAGAGGACGCTGAAAGTAGAACTCAGGAGCTGGTCACTGAGTCTCTCGGGTCCTGGCTTAAGCTGCGGCACCTTGCCGATGATTTCCTTATCAGGGAGGATCATAGCCGCCACCATGTCATCCATTGTGGGATATCTGTTGATCCCCAAGGGCTCTTGGTCCGCAATGAGGGTCCATGGCCTGGTATCCCTGGAGGGGCGGAAGCGCCCCTGCATCCTGGTCCAGTATTCACGGAATGCCACCGCGAACTGGGGACAGGTGGGGATGAGCAGCTTGTCAGAGGCTGGCTCCTCCCACTTGAGGCCAAGGGAGACAGCCACCTTCGCCAGGAGAGCACACGTCGCTTCTGTAACCACCGGTGGTCCTTCTGAAGCAGCGCTGCCAGCGTTTGAGGGCGCTACAGATCCAGCGGTTGATGGTGCTGCGAACCTAGCGCGTTTGTAGCGCTGTAGCAGCACCGAGGCACTGTCGCCAACATCCAGGTCGTCTGGAGCGTGAAGAAAAAGAGAGTCGTCGTCTTCCTCTTCCAAAGCGCTCACTGCCTCGCGCAAGTCAGTTTCCCTACGTTCGAGGCGGTCCAATTCCTCCTCCGTGTGCCGCTTGGCAGGGGGGGCGCCCAGGTACACGGTGTCGAACAAATATTAACTTAATAACAACAACGACAAACTTCGAACGAGATGGCACAGGCCAAATCGAGCGAAGTGACAGCAGAGCACTCAATGGAGAGGCTAGCTAGCTAGCTCCTCCAAGCTATTGAATAGCTGCGAGTATACTTCTGCACACAGAGCTCTTACCTGCTCCAGAATCCATCTCTACGGAACGCGCCGAGAAAAGGAAGAGGAAGAAGTAGTGCTGTGGACTGCTGTTTATGGGGTGATGCAGCCGCAGCACTACCCGGTACACGGGACTTCTCTGAAATTCTACTCGGAACGTATCCTGCCGCGCGGAAGGATACCATATTGGAGTGATCCAATATAGTGCTACATAACCACATTGACCTGCAATAGGCTATTTGTTGTTCACACTGATAAAAACCATAGAGAAACTCATCCAGATTAGCAACCCAGAGGAAACTTCTCTACTATTCTTTCTTTGTTTTGCTGTACACTGACAGTGTAGTCTATCCTGTACATGCAACTGCATTCTACTGTACACACCAGAATGGCTCAAATGTGTATTATGGTCATGCATGTATGCACAGTGTGGTGAATTAGAATTAAATGGTTCAGAGTAAACAGTGTACTTTACACTTTAGATTATACTGTAGACTTGATGAATGCTATACGCTATGAAAGTCTCACAAACTACACAATGTAAACATAACTGGTAAATATGTTATGATTTGGCCCAAGGTTTACTCAGCTTGCAGGTAAGGTAAATTGAGGAATTTACTGGAATTTACCGTCAATTTGCTACTGCACTGACTAAATTTTGCTAGCAGTCATAACAATTATCCATGTCTCCAAAAATGACGTGACTCCAATTTCGTTCACATTCTGAAATTTGTAACATACTTTTATTGTGTATTAGAGGGGTCAGTTGTGCAAGGGAAGTTCTATGACACATTAATTATGTAGTCTTATGAACATTGTTAACTTGGCAAAAGATGAATCCAATTAACCTTATTAAAAGCCTCGTATACAGTCATGAGAAAAAGTTAGGACACCCCCCAAAATATTAAGTTATTCTCTTAAAAATATGGACATATCAATATGTTATCTTCTTTCTAACAATGTCTATAGATAAAGGGGATGTAATTGAACAAAAAACTATGAAAATGTAACTTTGTAATCATTTATTTAACGAAAAATTAACAATAATGCCAATTCCTACTGAGGAAAAAGTTAGGACACCCTATGCCCTAATAGCTAGTATTGCCCCCCTTGGCTGAAATAACCTCAATTAGACGTTTCTTATAACTGTCTACAGGTCTCTGACATCAATTGGGAGAAAGTTTTTCCCACTCCTCCTTGCAGAATTCTTTCAGCTGTGTGATGTTCGAGGGGTGTCTTGCATGCACAGCCAGTTTCAAATCAATCCACAGCATCTCAATAAGATTAAGATCCGGGCTTTGACTTGACCATTCCAGAACTCTCAATTTATTTTTCTTGGGTCATTCCTTGGTAGATTTACTGGAATGTTTTGGGTCATTGTCATGTTGCATGGTCCACATCTGCTTCAGCTTCAACTTTCGAACAGATGGTCTCACATTTTCCTCAAGCACCCTCTGATACAATACAAAATTCATAGTGGATTCTATGATGGTGAGCTGACCAGGCCCTGCTGCAGAAAAGCAGCCCCAAACCATGACATTTCCACCCCCATGCTTCACAGTTGGTATGAGGTTCTTGTTCTCAAATGCTGTCTTGGTTTTGCGCCAAACATGTCTACTCTTACTGTGCCCAAATAGTTCAACTTTGGATTCATCTGTCCAAAGCACATTGTTCCAGAAGTTCTGGTCTTTCTCTAGGTGTTCTCTGGCAAACTTTAGTCTTGCCCTGATGTTTTTTTTTGACAGCAGGGGTTTCCTCCTTGCACACCTCCCATGTAATGCAAACTTGTTCAGTCTCTTTCTTATGGTGGATGCATGTACTTTAACATCAATTGTGGCAAGAGATACCTGTAGGTCTCGTGATGACATTATGGGATTGTTGGAGACTTCTTTAAGCATCTTTCGGTCAGCTCTTATGCTGAACTTGCTTGGGCGGCCTGACCTGGCCATGTTGGTGGTGGTTTTAAATGTTCTCCACTTCCGGACAGTGGAATGGCCAATTTCGAATAGTTTGGAGATCTTTTTATATCCCTTCCCAGACTCATATGCATCTACAATTTTTCTTCTGAAGGCCTCAGAGAGCTCTTTTGATCTCGCCATGGTGATGCAACTCACTTCAACAATCAAGAGCAAACCAAACTAAATATCTGAGGCTTAAATAGGACAGGCTCCTCCAAAATCCTCTGTAACGATGTTCTAATCATTTGCACCTGATGTGGTGCTCTTTATTATAATTTTAGGCATTTTAAGTGGAACTAAATGTGGGGGTGTCCTAACTTTTTCCTCACAAGAAGATTGCATTTCTATTAATTACATTTTACCAATCATTTTTTAAATAATTTGTTTCAGTTGTATTTGTTTAGTTATATTACCTCAATTTTTCAATATTGTTCAAATGAATATCAAATGTCCATATGTTTGAATATGTTGAAGAAGACAAAGGTTTTCATAGGGTGTCCTAATTTTTTCTCATGACTGTAGTTCTCTCTATGATGCTCCTCACAGTGAACTTGAAGTTCACTGTTCATACAGTACACCCCACAGCTGCATGTAATTACTAACAGAGAACAGTACTTTTACACGTCCTGATGGGACATTTTTCACAATATTGAAATGAGAGCCAAAGCCAGACAAAGTTAAGCCTGCAATATGATCTGGAAGGGAACAATGTCTTGTTTGTTATTACAGTTTTTGTTGATTGCTTGAGCCTATTTCTTGAAATAGTATTCAACTACACATTAACATGTTCCCCTAAACAGCTAACACGTTTGCCAAAACACCACATTTATTTAGCAAAGTGCACTACAGTACAAGTCTCCAAACTTAGAATACAGTACATGTCATAAAAGCAAATCAGTGCATCAAAACGGTGTAATGTGTTATCTAATGAAACATTAATTCCACCATTCATTTCATAATGACACTAAATAGTTGATCCGCCACGCCAGGCGCTTTCCCCCCCGCTGCTTAGCCAGGGAGAACATCGCAGGCGATGTAGATGAGGTCCTCTGGATCGGAGGCGGGATGCGGACAGATTTACATGTAGATCTGTTTCACCGCATTTTGTATTTTTATTTTTTGTTAGCCTACGAAAAACTATTTTTTGCAGTCAGTTCAGTCAGCTGAACATTTTACTGTATTACAGTAGCAAATAAATATTTGCTTTGTTACCTTTTTGTATTTGTGGACTGATTTCATCATTACATCCCCAGAAAGACAGTCTAAACATTTTCTTACTGTGGTGTTTTTCATTTTACTTATCAGTGCAATTACTGTGAGTTTTGCTAAAATACATTTGTGTATTCTCAGAACTCTGACAATGTTGCAGTATCAACTATAAGTTTGCAGTATGACGCTGGGTTGTGAGTTTAGCCCAATTGGAGCTCATTTGATAAACAAATGTGCATTGTATCCTATTCTGATACAATGATTGTGTCAATGCAATATTTATGATATATTCAGTATTGTATTATAATATGCCAACAGTCTTTATACTGTATGTACCATAAAATTGCAACCTATTTTGGGACAGAAAACAGCCCTAAACTTTTAAAAAGATGAAAAATGAGAAATTGTATGTATGAATTTCTACACAATTTTATACATTTGAATATGTAACATGGCCTCAGGAAGCCAAACATATAAACAGTATTTCACACCAGTGTTTAATTGATGCTCTGTAAGAGATATTTATATGATAGCTGTGTGTATCGTTTTGGTGGAAAGAATCCGTTTTTTCATAAGAGAGAACAGAGTTTTGACAAAATGGTTAACTCTTTTCTGTTTTGATAAATTGAGCTATAGTTTCAGGAAACGTGTTTAAACGATTGGGGAAAAACTGTAACAAAATTAGGATTAACAAGAAAGACAATAACCTTACCTTGGACCTGAAGCTTCACTGATGCCATGATTCAAATACTGTTGAGTATTCACACGCACAAGTCAGTCGCTTCCTTTTATTTCAACAGGGTTCTTCTCTAATGTACTGTAAACTGTACACCGCACACTAGTGGTAGCTCTACACTCAACTGTCTGTCAGCATGGAGGCGGAGCTTTATATAATCCTGTTGTATCACAGGGTAAACAGAGGGGGAGGGGAGCAGTGGAAGAGGAAAGCAAGCATAATTTTTCAGCTTGTGATGTTTTTATTTTTATTTTTATTATTACAAAGACTTTTACAAGATACAAATATGGGCTTATGAGTATTCATGAGAACGCCATGGCAGGAGGCAGCAGGGAGGGGGGGGGGGGGTCACACCTTCCCTTTGTTCCTGTCGTCAAACCATACTGTAGACACAAATTCCCCATTCTGAGGCTCAGTTGGGGCCATGACAGACTTATCAACAGACCATAAACCATGGAGTACTGACTTTGCATCAGAAGGTGAAAATGACCAACACCACCCCCACACCCTAAGGAAGGTGTGAGAGAAGGAACTTTCAAAGAAGGCACTCACACACGCATTACACACAGACGAAAGAGTCTGTGCCCATGATTGACTGATAATTTCTTAACACATTAGAAATACCAACGTATAATAAAGTCATCTTTATTAATCTTTACAAATTCCGTATGTGTTCCTTAGTGTAGTAATAAAATGATGAACAATTAAAGAACTTACTAAGATATTTGATATACATCAAATATCCTTCAGATTAGTGATATGAGACTGTTTAAATAATTATTCTGTAAAATAACAAATCTAAAGTTTAACTTAAGAATCTCTGCTCAAAATTCTTCGTGGTGCCCTCAGGTGATTACAGTATTCATTTGAAATAGTAGCCAAATTAATAAGTAATTCATTATCAACAGTATTCAGACCCCTATACCCGCTACAGCAAGCATAAGAGAGCTGTCAATGTATAGTTTTGATTCTAGGCTTTCCGTTTGCCTTTGGAGTCTGCTATTGTTGTCTGTCAACATGATTAATCACGTCTAGGATCTCTAAAAAGACAACAGGAGGCAGGAGCCTGTCACTTTGGAACAGCCTGTCTGGCCTGCCTATGTCAGGGAGTCAGAGACTGTGTACATTTTCAAATCACGATCATCACTTTAATTTGATTTAGTCTCTTCTGAATCTCTATCTCTGTATTGTAAACTCCCGTATACTGATCTCTTTATTTATTTTGTATGGTATATCCTTATATATATTTTTATGTGTTGTACAGTGTATTGAGACCATGTGTAAAATGAACTTTAAACTTAAATAAAATAATACTGAAAGTTGTGTCTTGATCTTTTAAGTCTATCGTCGTGACAAAGATCTCTGCTGCCACCTACTGTGTGGGTGATAAGTGTTTTTCACTTTTCCACCCCAAGTAATAAGAGGTGTGTTCTCCGCGCTCCAACTTTCTCCATCTAGCTCCATTACGATTTCCGGTTTCGCTTTTCGCGGCTTCAAAATAAAAGCTAAACAAAGATAAAACATTAATGGAAAATGATGGGATCACAATATTTTCTAAAAAAAAATCTGGAATAACGACAAATTACCCAACAGAAAGTATATTGAATTTTGAAAACGTTTTTTTGATATTCAAAATGTATATATTGGTGCAATTGCATGTCATTTTACACATGCCTATTATATTTGTATAAACTGGACTGTACATAAGTATTTTTCAAAGATTTCAATTAATGTCTGGTACCACTCTACCCGGCAACACTTCTAGAATATGGATCAGATGAGTTTGAGTCTAAAGCCATGTCTTGGCAAATGTTTTTGGCTATTTACTCCGGCCATACACCTCAAAGTGTCCTACTTGCACTACGTTGGACACATAATGGACTGTACACAAAATATTTTCCAAGGCTAACCATGATTTTTTACTACCACTGTACTCGACAACACTTCTAGTACACATATCAGCTGAGTTTCAACCATGAGGGATGTCATACGAACAATTATTGACACTTTACTGTGTCCCAACAGTTAAAAGTGCCACCTCTAAATTCATCATCATCATCATCATCATAACTCATAGACAAACTGGACAGTGGTAGTAAAAATCATGTTTAGCCTTGGAAAATGTTTCGTGTACAGTCCATTATGTGTTCCGGTGCAGGGTTGGACTGACTGCTAACTAACCACCTCCTTACTGCTCTGAGCATCAATCTTGCTTTATAGCCATGATATAATTGTTGGAGAAGTTGTATTTTGCCATTGATGCTCAGAGCAGTAAGGAGGTGGTTAGTTAGCAGTCAGTCCAACCCTGCACCGGAACACATAATGGACTGTACACGAAACATTTTCCAAGGCTAAACATGATTTTTACTACCACTGTACTCGACAACACTTCTAGTACATATATCAACTGAGTTTTAACCATGAGGGATGTCATGCGAACAATTATTGCCACTTTACTGTGTCCAACAGTTAAAAGTGCCTCATCTAAAAAAGGGGATTAAAAAAAGAGGATTAAATATTTATTCCCAGGTATATTTACATATAATGTGTGGTTGCTTTGTCCATATTTAGTATTTATAAATGCTGAAACAAGTTTAAAGTGGGCGCTATTATTTTGAAGAAATCGTAATTTACATACATTTACATTGACCGGAAGTAGGTGGGCGGTTTCGACTATTGGAGCTCAGATTACAACAGATAAGTAAAAGTAAAACCTAGTTGAGAGGTTTGGGAATAAACGAAAGTGGAAGTTGCAGCGCACGCAGGTAACAATCATTTACTATGATTTACGTGTTTTTTTAAATATGAATTCAGTATATACCTATTGTAATTGTGTCCTTGGACAACTGAGGATGTTTAATGTTATGGGCCAGAAGCCTATTCGATTAAAATAGTCTAAAATGTCCTGCATTTTCTACAGACTAATTTGCACTCATGAAGATGGAAATCACGTTCTCTGGTTGGAATGCAATGGAAGAGAGAAGGCCACTTCGTGCAGGTGAGGAGCCCAGGACAGGACGCGTCTATACCATGTTCCATGGCACACTCCTGAGCCATGCCCGGGCTATAATCTCCAATGGGTTTCAGTGCTCCAGAAATGGATTGTTGGGACCTGGGGTGTATGTGAGCCGCAATATCGATAAGGCCAAGTGCTACCCTCCAAATACTGACAAGAAGGACTCAGTAGTATTCAAATTAAAGGTGTGGGTAGGCAAAGTCAAGAAGATCGACTGTGATAACCACCCGCATCAGAAAACTTGGCACCAGAACGGTTATGACTCTGCCTGGGTGCCACCAAACTGCGGCATAACCACTATTAAGTCTGGCCGTGAAGAGGACTGCGTGTGGGATCCCTCCCGGGTTGTAGTGGTGGATGTGGCCTGCTGCATGGATGCAAAAACGCGCAAGGAGCTCCGACGGTTGATACGCAGCAACGGCGGGTGCAGCCATTGCCACCAGGACACCATCTCTGAGCCTCACCCTCTACAAAGCTGCTGGACCTGCAATGAGCAGATTTGCCCCTTTCAGAAAAAACATGTATGCAAGGCTGAATAACAACACGTGTAGGCCTGTGCTGTTTTTGCGTCGTAGCAGTCCGTGAGCAATTGCCCATCTCCATGGGATCAATCAATTATAACCGTAATCAAGAAGGCCATGATGCCTATGTTGATTCGTGGTACTCTTTTTACTAGGCTACATTGCAAAGAATAACAGGCAATATGGTCCGTAGGCCACTCGGCAGCACGGAAGGCTATGCATGTTAATACTTTCATATTTTAAAATAAAGAGATGTCATGTGATGACATGTATTTGTCTTTATTTCATGTGTTATGCTCATGCCATTCCTTAGACAGGTTGATGGGCTATATAGGTCTCAGTCAGTCCTACTAGTCTGGACTCAGGGCAAAGTCATATGAAAGCAAATTGACATGCGTCAAGACCATTTATTTTCCAGTTGTCACCCTGGAGGATAGAATGAACGTGTAGAAGAAACGTCTAATTTCCCTCTGGCTGGTTTCAGCCATTGATAATACCAAAGAGAGTACGTTTGATAATACATACGAACGATACGTATAAGGTTTCAGCACCTGCACGATTGGTGATTGGAATGCCATCGACCATTGGTGAACGTTGGGTGGCAGTAAGTAGCAATATTAGAGTTGTAGGGACTCGAGCTCGCAGACGAGGAAGGGGGCACCATGGGAACCAGGAAGTAAATAGATGTCATTGAAGTGTAAAGTTCTTCCTCTTTGACAGCAGCTAGAAACCTTGAAAACATAGCTGTTTCTTCCACATTAACATGTCTGGGTTGGGCCTTGTTTGTGCATATTTATCACGTTTCTGGTACGTTTGCTGTCTTCATTGTTTCACAAATTGAACAAGATAAATGTATTTTACATTTATTTTGAAACTGATTTATCTAACGACCTAGCTAAACATAGCTAACAAATAGGATTACCAGGTAGATGCTAAATGGGATCCAACAGTCTTTATACTGTATGTACCATAAAATTGCAACCTATTTTGGGACAGAAAACAGCCCTAAACCTTTAAAAAGATGAAAAATGAGAAATTGTATGTATGAATTTCTACACAATTTTATACATTTGAATATGTAACATGGCCTCAGGAAGCCAAACATATAAACAGTATTTCACACCAGTGTTTAATTGATGCTCTGTAAGAGATATTTATATGATAGCTGTGTGTATCGTTTTGGTGGAAAGAATCAGTTTTTTCATAAGAGAGAACAGAGTTTTGACAAAAAGATATTCATGCAGTGTTCATGCAGTATCATATTTGAAGTTGATATTGCAGTCTGGACGCAAAAGCGTTTCCAGCCGGCATCACTACCGCATCCCTCTCCCCACCATGTGCAGTAGGTTAGGTTAGATATATAAGCGGTAAGGCATGATTGTTGATAACCATGGTCACAATTTACTGAGATTATCTGTCGTTAAAAGCTTAGTTTGAAATGCGGGAACAATAACTGGTTTCAGCTATTACAGTATCGGTCAAATTGGGGAAAAATAGGCAGATAAATACATGAATTATGTAATTGCACCAATATGTACACTTTAAAGATTAAAAATACTATTTCAAAGATGGATTTACTTTCTGTTGGCTGTTATTTGTCCATATTTCAGCAAAAATAATAGAAAATATTGTGATCCCATCACTTTCCAGTCATGTTTTAGCTTTTATTTTGAAGCTCGTAGTCAACCTTGAGATATATTTTCCATGCACCTTCATAGGAACATTTACAGAATGAGTTGGTAGTTAATAAGATTAATAAGCATCATTAATAAGAACTAAATAACCTACATGTTATTGTTAATGTTCATACATAATGTAAATGTGTACATTTTGAGTGATTTCTTGCTATCCTTTACTCATTCAGGCCTCAGCACTGAGGAGAATGCCTCCCACAGAGGGTTCGGGTCCTAACCCTTGGGCCCTCTCAGAGCTACTTGGGCAGCGAAGGCTCTTAGGTTGTGGGGCGCTGTTGGCATGGTTGGTCCTCTTCCATCTGTTGGTGAATGTGTGGCTGCTCTGCATCTTCACAAGTCTCCTAGTGGTTCTGGGAGGTTGGCTTGGGTCCCGTGCTGTGCTCGATGCTAACAGCCTGCTCCACCTAGAGCACTTTGTTCCTCTTGGTAGAGTGCAGCCAGCCCTCCACTCCCCTGAGAGTGAATGGAGGTTGGACCATGAAATCCACAGTGCTGTCTACAAGGCGATCCGTGACTTTGTGTCCTCCTGGTACCGCACCATACTGTCAGAGGAGGAAGGGGAGTTTGAGCGTGAGGTGCGGGACGCCATGCTGGAGTCAGTCATGGAGCTGAAGGAGCGGGCGCGGCGGGTGGACAGGAGAGTGCTGGTGGAGAGGGCACTTGAGCTCTGCGGCTGCCACCTACAGAGCTACATGACGGCCAAGGAGGCGCAAACAGAGGCAGGGTTGCAACAGAGAGACAGTGCCAGCCTTTGGAAGTTCTACAGTGAAGAAGATTCTCCCCACTCAGCCCTGAGTAGTGCAGCCACTGAGCTCAGTTACGCCAGGGCTGTGGTGGATATTCTTCTACATGTGCTTGTCCCATCCCCTCACCTGGAGACCAGGACAGGACGCTACGTGGTCGGGGAACTCATCACATGCAACGTGCTACTCCCCCTTGTAAGCCGAGTGTCCGACCCTGACTGGCTCAACCTGACAATTGTTGAAGTATTTACAAAATCCAGAGAACAGCCGGAGGCCACTCAGGATGAGCTCCGTCCTCTGTACAGGAGTCAGACCCTGCATGAGTCCTGGACCACATGCCGTTCCAGCTCCTCGGTTGAACAAGACCTCTCCAGCAACAGTTCAACTGACAAGACAGCTGCGCCAGATACCATTGATTTGACTGAGCCATACCAACAGATGCAAGATTTGAAGGAGGATGCACAGCAAGACAGTTGGGCAAGCCTGTCATGTGCTGGTAAAGTTGACAGTTCCCCTCTGGATCTCCTTAGACCTTGCAGAGCCAACTGTTTATATCAGGATATAGACTCAGACCAGGAGTCTCCCTCATCAGAAACAAAAAAACTCTCAGTTGAGTCCCTAATCCAGACAGACTCTGAGGAAGACCAGACAGACAGTTTCTGTGACTGTGCTACTCCAACTGCCCTCTGTGGTGTGGTTGGCTTTGAAGATGAGGCGTATGGATGCTTTGGTCCCCTCAAGGCTCTTGGGCCGAAGGTGCTGGTGTCAGAGGAGCCACACTGGCCAGCTGGCATATCCGAGGAGCTCTCCCAAGCATGTGTCCCAGGGGGGCTGTGTCTAACCCCCTTCAACTTTGAACCCCTCAACAACCCAGATGGACCTGTCATCATCCAGAATCTGCGCATAACTGGCAGTGTCACAGCGAAGGAGCACCGTGGCACTGGCTCACACCCCTATACTCTTTACACTGTGAAGGTAACACGTCAAGATACATTCAACATGCCCAACACAATGTTCAGTGCCTGAATGCTTACAGTTATAAAGCCATCTCCAAAGGCAGGAATCAGAGGAATCATATAGGCCTGCAGTGGTCCTTTAATCAGTAGAACATTATAACTAATCACTTACAGTATAATATTAAACTCACATGGTCTAATTTCTGTTCCATTTCTACAGTATGAGACTATTGTTGACTCAGAAAACCTGGACAATTTGCAACATGTTGCTTATCACACTGTGAACCGTCGATACAGCGAGTTCCTTAATCTGCAAACTCGCCTGGAAGAGAGGCCAGATCTTAAGAAGATGATAAAGAGTAAGAGGCCCATCCTCAGCATCAACAGAGCATTTTTCTGCCAGTGCACACTATCCTACATGTAATGTATAGTCTCTATTCTTACTAAAGGATGGGCATTTTCTGCATTTCAGATGTCAAGGGACCCAAGAAACTTTTTCCTGATCTTCCATTTGGAAATGCAGATATTGACAAGGTGGAGGCTCGGAGAGGCCAGCTGGATACATTTATTAAAGTATGGATGGACATGTTATTTTTTTCTTTACAAGAATAGTGTCCTGATTCGTTTGTTCCTGTAATTTGACTGTTGCATTTGAATCTATTTTCTATTTTGTTTTTCTCCAGCAATTGTCCACAATCCCTGAAACAGCCCAAAGCGAGGAGATGCAGGAGTTTCTGGCACTTCATACAGATTCCAGAATGTCCTTTGAGAAAAAGCCGTTTGTTATGTCGAGGATTGATAAGGTATTGTACCTACAACATTCAAATAGTGTCTACTGGAAGTTGTGCTTACTGATGAGCATTTTGGATATTCACACATGTATGTGTATGCAAATGGTTTTAGTAAAGCTAACAAGGTTTTTTCTTTGTTCTTTGTGCCCCCTGACCTGGTTATTTGCCTCAACTGAAGATGGTGGTGAATGCTTTAGACACACTGAAGACAGCCTTCCCTCGCTCAGAGCCTCAGAGCCCCACTGAGGACCTGGAGGGAGACTCTGATGGGAGGGCTCATCCAGATGGCAGGAAAAGGTGAGTTCTGACACTGTCAGTCACAAATTAGTACAGGCTAGTCAGTGGCCAATGTGTCTCACCATCACAAGTTTTACACATTACTCTAGGGAAATCCAAATCAAAACATCTGAAAACCACCCTAGTAATTCATTAGAGGGTGATAAAGCAACTACTTTTCACTAGGCTCACTAGGTTCACTAGGCTCCCCTGGCTTAGCAGATGTTGTCATACTGTAATGTGACAATGAAACCGTCTTGTTTTGTCTATGATGGTTGTTTGTTTTTGTTTGATGTTTGTGTCAGGTCACGGCTGAGGTTCTCCAGTAAAATTGCCCCCTCACTCAATATACCTGACATGCAGCCCAAAGTGACATACTGCTTCAGTGAAGGGAGCACTGTAAGTTCACAGCCATTACCCCACCTTCTCCCCCATGGGATCATTTTAGTCGTTTCACATGGCTGAAGCAAACATATATTCTGGTGCAAGGCCATCAATGTGTAAGAATGTAATTTAAATGTCATCACGGGACTGTTTAAGTTGAACATATTCATAAATATTTTGTAATGTTTTACGGCTATGTTTGCCATTTTGAAGGTGTTTCATGGCCTGTCCTTGTCTGGACTGGAGAGCTTTATTAAGGAGCAGGAGAACCTTCTAATTGGGCCCTCTGTGAGGGACTCTGAGCAGGGCAAGGGGTCCAGGGAACAGCGTGGGAGTCGGGAGAGAAAACCACGCGGGACAGGTACGATTATTCTACTAAGGCATCACCCCATTCCTACAGGACAGACACTTGATGCAGTGCTGTGAATCTCGGCTGATCTCTACTGTACAGTAGGTCTTGTGTCTCAGTGTAAATAATACAGAGATATCATGACTCTTCAAGACATTGTGTATATGCAGTGTATAACCGAGGCTTTCAGGGAGAAAGTGCCAGGTTAAGTGGTATCTTAGTCTATCCATTTGCAGCACCAGACAGTTGTTGGGATTTTGATCCAGTTAGGATTTTCTAAATGAGTGTAATCGACTCAGAATTATGCCCAAGGAGTGGATGTAACGCTGCACAGCCACTGGAGGGCAGTATCACATCACTGGTCTGAGGGAGAACTGTGTAGGCCTGTTATTCTTGTTCAGAACTGTTATGCGTTTGCACTGTGTGTTTTGAGGATCCCAAGTCATAGTCAAGGTATGTGATAATGTACACTTATTGTGTGTGTGTGTGTGTGTGTGTGTGTGTGTGTGTGTGTGTGTGTGTGTGTGTGTGTGTGTGTGTGTGACTGTGCTTTAGACACCGCCGTTGCAGACGTAGCTCTGAACATCTTGTGTCTGCTGATGAAGGACCAGTGGAGTTGGTTGTGCACTGAGAACATCCAGAAGACCATCAGACTGCTGTTTGGCACCTTCATCGAGAGGTAGCATACCCGTCACACCAACTAGAACAGCATCTATGGAACAGTGTTATCCCTTATACATGTCTTATACATCTTTTACATATGGGGCATCAGTAATTCAGTGCACCTTTTCCCCCCATGCTTCTGTTATATAACTGTACACATTGTATAAGTTGCCCCTGTCGTATTTCAGATGTCATATAAGACTCATATAATAAGCCTGTGTCTTTTTTTAAAACATTTTATTTGGGTCAAAGTGTTGTAGAAGACACTGTCTTGACCCATACAACATAAGGTCAGCTAGTTGGCTATCACATTTGTGTTGGGTGAGATTTCCTACAGCTTTAGGATTTTGACAGGTCTTCAATTATTCCTGTAAGCAGCTGAACATCCAGACACTGAGTGTTTTTTCATATTTCTAGGAACTGTTTCCTGAAGTATTAAGTAAGAGGTTTGCTGCAGTTAAACAATGCAGGATAAGTGTCTGTCTTTTCCATTAGGACAGTGCATGTCTGAAAGGCTTGGAGAGGGAAGCTCTGATCGGAGGTGGAATGTAAGGTTTTCAATGGAAGTGTCTCCCTGCACATGGAGGTAGTCCAATTCTACCCTTGCAGCGCCAAGGCTAATATTTGTTTGCACGCACAGTGAGCAATTTTTCCCTCAGCCACACTTGCGCTTGAAGCCTTACTCTACCACAGCTCACACTAACAGAGGCTCTGGTCTTGGCTGTGCATGGAAAACTTCTGCCTCTGTTAAAGCTTCTTAATTACCTGGGTACAGGTAATACTTTGTTAGCATGAGAAGCCATAAAAAGAGGCAATTTGATTGAGAAACATACATATTTTATATGCGCACCTCGGGTAATAGTGAAATGTTTATTTTTAATGACAGAAATGCTTGCATCATAAAAGCAATTATTATTTTTTTATTTTTTTTAAATGTAATCCCGATTTTGCCAGTAGTGTTTAATGACCATAATTGTGAACAGTATTTGGGGCCCTGCTTGTTATGAAACACACAGACCAGGAGAGGTCCCGTCTATGGTTTAAGAGATGGTGCCATGGGTGAGAGCCAAGACAGATGTCATGGGGCTGTCTATCTCTGTCTGTGTCCACAGCCCGGAGCAGCCCAGAGCAGCAGGGGGTACACTCACATGTCTGGGAGGTGTTTGGGACGACTCTGTTGACAGTAGGTTCAAAGCATAAGGCCAGAAAATGGTGCTAAATGCTATTTTCTCTTCATGACATAGAAATTTGTTTTCTTAAATAGAATAATTATAGAAAACTTATTTTCTGCCTAATCTGTCTGGGGAATGGGAACATAACATAGAGTTATGGGAGTAATTGATAGTGAGTACAGTTGATGACCCAGGCTTTAAAAAGCCTCCGGGGTTCTGCCTATAAAATGGTGTCTGGGCACATAGTGTTCTGGATCTGGATTTGTGCTCTGCCTAGTAGTTGGGATTGGACTGGGCCATGAAGTGTGTCGAGCATACTTTGAATGAAGGACCACATTGGGTGATTTATGTAATGCAGTTTGGCAGGAAGCACTCCATCACCAAGGGTTTGTGACAGGATCTGCACCTGTGTCTGATATCTAGATTCTGTCGATATGACTGATGGTCACGGCCACAATCTCTATCAGCCCTATGTCATTGCATTAGGTTTTGAATCACTGAGCAATCAAATAAACAAAAAAGACAAACAGGCTCTTGCGTACCCAAATATGGTGGTGCCCAGGCACTTCCCCTAACGAAGTACTGTACTAGCTCTTTATTTACCTTTCAACCTGTGTATTTCATTCTGCAAGTATCCATGTTTGTAATAGATTTGATTTATTATTACACAAGAAGGCAACACACATACACATGTATACCATGGTGTTACTGGAGTATAATTGCTTAGGCACAGGAGAAAAGAGAAGGAGCTCTGTCTTTTCTGCACATTTTTTGGGAAGCATCTCAGTATCCAGCATTCAGGATGTCAAAATCTGGTGAATGTTGCACATTTTCAATGATACTGCATGGAAAGAGGTAGAACTATGCACCACCAGCCCTAGCCCCTTCCCAGCGATTTTAAGAGCCATTTCTTTCGCTGGCCAGACACACTGAAACAATGGAATTACATGTTAAAAGATTTAGACATGCAGAAGGATCCCTCATGTACATGTAAGGTTGAAAGACATTTAATTGCAGACAGATGTCAGGAATGTTGATGATGAGGACATTTTAGTTTGTCTTTAATTCTAATTCTGCTCACCCGTAGACCGAGCAGTGTACTGGCAGAATTAATCGACAGTATTCAATCCCATGTTGTTGTGAAAGACATACACACACATACACACTTCAAGCTTCCAGTTATTGCTCCCAAAACAGAGATTCTTTCGGCCTGGGAACAGAGTAGAGAATTTTGCCTGGTCTGGAGACTTTGGCTTCTGTTCCCCATGATGCTCCAGTCAGGAGAGTCTCCCTCTACAAAGGAAGCCTCAGCAGGTGCTTGGTCCAAGCTATCCAGAACTCTCACAGTTTGATGCATTCTCTGGCATAGTGGCAATGGAACGGTTTTAAACAGACTTGTTACACAATGGTACTGATACATTTTATGTCTCCACAGACTGTGAGGAGTTTCATTCCTCAGTACACCCTGTACTGTGGCTAAATGGAACAAGCTTTTGACCGAACAAGGCCAGTGTACACACTCCTCCTCCTCACCCTACTTAGTGTCATGGGAAATGAGGATATACAGTACTGTAGCCTCAGAATTGATAAGGAGGGTCCTTGTTGGTCCTTGTTGGTCTTGATGACTAATAGTCTTCTTTAATAAGATGGAGACAAAGAGTGAATAACAGAGTGCCATGTTTTGAATGTCAGTTTTTCAGTCTGCCCTAATATGACCTCCACACGCACACGCACACGCACACGCACACGCACACGCCCGCACACGCACACACACACACACACACACACACACACACACACACACACACACACACACACACACACACACACAAACACATACACACACACACACACACACACACACACACACACACACACACACACACACACACACACACACACACACCACAGCCCATGATAGTAAACATCAAACACATGATGTCAGAGTCCCAGTAAACACAGTGGTCCACAGTGAATATCGTTCAAGTATGCTCCCAAAAAAGTGCCTGAGTGGAAACCCGATTCTAGGGGAGTAATATTAGCAGTGTTCGCGGTAAACACTCTAACCATAAACTGTCAATGACATGAAGTCACTGGTTAATGTGGCTGCTTTTGAAATGCCCCCATATCATCTCTCCCCCAATTCTGGAACAGCGGAGGCTGTAAGGACCCCGCTCTTCACATCACCATTTGGATGAATAGGGGGGGGGGGGGTCGGGTGGGTATTTCTGCCCTGACTTCCATCTCCCAATGAGCTGCTTGGCAGGCTGGTTCAGATGGAGGGCATGGTGAGGTTGTTTGACCTAAAATGGTAGTTGTGCAGCAATGGCCTGTGCAGCAATGTTGTCCTGTTGACTAGATTTGGGCTGCTCTCCTGTGTTAATGATGCCTTGTTTCTCAAGAAGTGAGGGATTCCTGAACGGTTTTAATGAGGCTGTGGTTCCCTGTGGCCCAGGTCTGCATTATCAGAGTACAGGAACTGAATGCTTGTTATTAGCTAGGCTAAGCTGCATCTAAGCGCAGGACGCCTGTGTTTGTTCATTACAGCCTATACAGTGACATGTGCTGAACAGGTGTGTTACTGTCTGGCTGAGGGAACTCTGCTCCCACTACAGAGAAGATCTTGTGCACTGAGACCAAGAAGTGCTCTTATGCATGCTAGAAAGGGCTATTGTCCTACTCTACACCTTATGAAGTCATCTTATTAAACTGTTACCTGCAGAAGAAGCAGTGTATAGGCTTCAGCTTGATGATTGAGGTTGTAGGTATTGAAAATGGCAAATCACAGAGTATGAATTAGGCTGTTAGAGAGAAGCTTTGAATCCTAAGCAACCTGCCCAGTGGTGAGTACATGTTGTTTGAAGTACAGTAGACCAACATACAGCACTATAGCAGGTATCAAAGCTGTGTGTTGGAAAACCTTGTTAGTGCATAGGTGAAGTTATGGGTTACTTTCTTTTGGGGCTTTTGACAAGCCATAACTTCTGACTTAAAACATAATTTTTGGTCATTAATAGAACGCTAAAGAACACATCTAATGAGCCGAGTTGTGAGACATCAAATCCCTATTGTTGTCAGCAGGGGGCAGAGCACAACCTGAGATGTCCTGGTGTTGTGGGCTTGCCAGTGGTCATAATCTTGCTGGATAGGCCATAAAGCTGTTTGGAGAATCTCCCTGGAAAATCTCCTTTATATGGCCGCATATAAATCATGTGTAAAACTTGAGAGGATTTGTTTGGAGTTGTATGTCCTGTAGGAGTGTGTTTTATTAGATGTAGAGTATTTGGATGGGCAGCTTGGGTCAAAGGAGCTGTCATCATTGCAGCAGCTATACCCTCTGCAGTCTGGCCTAGCACTGGGATCAATTAAGTCTCCCCCTCAACATCATTATCTACCACCAGGAGGCAGCATACACCAGTAAGCTCGACCACAACACACAGCAGAATGGCTTTGACATTTCCATAGTGGAATAGAATGTTTCTATATTGAGTTTTGATTGATATTGAAGCATTACTCTTATAGTACAATTCAGATTGCTTCTGAGTCAAAATGATCTCAAGTTCTATTCACCAACACATGGTATATACACATTATATTGTCTACATGTAAATGAAATAATAAGCTACAATCCATATGTGTTGATTATGTGTGTTTATCAATAGAAATATATCAACACCATCACCTTGAGTCCTCTGACTGGATATGACAACAGTAGCCAAGCCATTTGATCTGTTAGCGTTGGCTGATTAGCAGGTGTAATGTGAGCAGGTTGTTTGGGTCAACCTTTACAGGAAATGTTGTAATGGTAACTCAGAGCCCTATTTGATCAGGTGTTAAATGTATCGCCTGCGTCATAGTTGGGGTGACCCTGTGGTACCAAAGGGCACTGCACAATGGGCCACTCAGGTTGCTCTGACTTTTCCATAAATGTGTTGTGTCTCTATCCACTCACTCCCCACTGTGTGTGGGCAGACATTACCTTGAGGCCAGACCACAGTGTTGTTGGGAAAGTCCTGTGATCCGGAACGGTGAGCTGTGTCTATCCACACACCCAGCGGGAGGCAGGCAGGCAGGCAGGCAGGCAGGCAGGCAGGCAGAGGAGAGGAGACGGCACAGAGACATTAACATCTACTGGTAGTCAGCCAGCACACAGCCTTCCCCACCCAGCAGTGCTTTATCAGACAGCTGCAACAACCGCTCTGACCACTACATCTGGAGTCACAGTCAACGTCTTCACCTGTACGGAGTAGACAGACACGTTTGGAAAGTTGGAATAAAAAAGTGTTTTTTTGTGAATGTTTCCTCCCTAGCCCTAGGTACAGGCAGCACATTCCTAACATAACAATGCATTTGACCCTCCGTGATCTTGGGAGAGAACTGCCTATCTGAATGAACATCGTTGCTTGAGCAGTTGATATGAAAAGACTGAGCAAGATGTACATCACACTTAGTTCTTGTCTTGCATTCAGTTGGCTGGTATACTGTACATTGGCAGGTTTTGAGTCACATTGTTCATCTGTGACGGGGGGATATTTATTATTTGACCACTATTGGTAAGGAACTCTTAAAACACACTTATGTAACTTGTGTTTTAGAAAGAAATTGGACTGTGTGTTTTTTATGTTATTGGCAATATGTATCTTAATATGGGTCAAAATGCATAAAACATTTATAGTTTATGTCCAGGGGCCTCCTGTTTTATGGTCAGGGCTGGCATGATCAGAGTGCACAGTCATGCAAAACACTACCAATCTCTTGCTCAGAAAACCAGTATATCACTGAGGATTTAGCCCACCTATTAGATCAATACTGGAGATAAGAACATAAGGTGACACATGATCAGTCATATTCATGCATAAACTATGTAAAGAGGCCTTGATTGGCCCTCTGTGCTTAAAGCGTTCTACTTGAAAATTCTTATTAGAATTCGTCTTTGTGCTGCGGCTTGTGCCACAGATGTTCATACCTTGGGTCAGAGTTGACAATTAAAATGCCATGGGCATGACTTTACCAAGCTTGCTAGCATGAATTAGTAGTCCTCTCCCCCCTGAGTGACAGAGAGAGAATTACAGTAAGAGGACAGTCACAGGACTGCAGGTGCAGCTCTGAAATGGGATGGAGATGTTTGTTGTATGTATGTCTGTTGGAGGGTGCTCTGTTTCTTGGTGCTATGCTACATCCCCCAGACCAAGCAGCAGGCCCCCAAGTGCACCACACCCAAACTCTGAGTCACAAAAATAAATAACCATGGTCAATGGCTGTGATCCTGCAGTTTTTGAAACGTACAATTACAGCAGCCAATGAACCACCCCATTCACTGTCAGCATACGAGTTTATGCATGTAATTTCACACTTATTCACAGTCTGGCCTTCCTATTGAAGATTTAGAGGTGAGATTAGGGCTTCCTCAGGGTCTGCACCACTACAGTACATTAACTGAGGCATTGTGGTCTAAGCGTTGGACTGCGTCTCTTTCAGAACTGACGTGGCGGTGTGGATCAAACGGCCACACGGCAGAGTATACCGTAACTACTTGGATGAGCCATATAGGCTGCATGACATTGATGAACAAACCATGGAAACAAAAGCAGAGAGCAGAGCAAGGTCCTCTCCCCTCCAGTAGACCTCTAGGAGCAGCTGCAGCCTGTAGCTCGTGTTACGGCCCAAAGACCAGGAAGTCAAAACAGCTGAAACACGTAATTAGATCAGACACTCAGAAACGAGAACAATGATTTTTCGTGGAATTTTGGAGCGTTGCGTAACAGCATCTGCAATACGTTATTTTAATGCTCATTGGTCTTGTCTTGCCTCTATCAAATATGATGGATTGTGAATGTTAAGTCTTGCGTAATCCTTTATTGAAGAAAAAAAGACTTGCATAAAATAAGTACACTGTGCTGTATTTGCAAATGTATTTCTGTGGCACTAAATTGGATTTATGAGTCTAATGTGATCTTAGTGCTTTGTTCTAGTCTGGCCCTCTACTAACATGTCTGTCCACGTTCTTGGATGGGAGCCTCATACACATTCTTCTTCTGGGGCTTCTGAGGTTCACTTAATGTATTCATAAAAGTGTTTTCCCTGCCATGGTTTATGGAGGCTTAATCCTTGTAAAGTGTACAGTACTGTGTGTGAGGGTTGAGGTCACCTTGTTGGTGTGTTATGTATCATCACCTTCACACTCACCGTTATAGTATATGTACTTTATATTTTTCCCACTGTATATTTGCATGGGGTATTGCTTGCCTGTGTGCTCACAATGTTGTTTTTGAACCACACCTGTGTGTTTGTGTGTTTTGAGTCACATCTCTATTTTTGTCACAGACTAACTTTGTTCCTCTTGGCCACCCTCAGATGGCTGGATGTGGGTGTGGCCCACCTCACCAGTGCTCCATGCTGGGTAATCTACCTGCAGGTGATGCAGGAGGCGGTGTGGCCAGGGGGCATGCTGCCTGCCCAGCCCCGGCCTGAGCGCAGCCCTGCACAAAGAGAGGAGACCAGGCAACAGTGTCTGCACTGCCTCATGCAACTGCTCCCAGGTCAGTGCCTCAGGAGTCAACAAGTGTATCATATCGTATATTCTTTAATTACCTTTTTCAATTGTGTGTGTGTGTGTGTGTGTGTGTGTGTGTGCACGCGCGCCTGTGCGTGCACTCGTGTGTGTGTGGGTGTAGATCTCATCCCTGACATGCTTGGCTCTGAGAAGTACAGACTGAGCTGGGAGACTTTGCTGGAATCTCTACAGGACCCCCACATCAACAGGTGAGTCATCATCGCACTGAAGGTGTGTGTGTGTGTGTGTGTGTGTGTGTGTGTGTGTGTGTGTGTGTGTGTGTGTGTGTGTGTGTGTGTGTGTGTGTGTGTGTGTTTGTGTTTATACTGGTATATTTAAATTTGAATTATATGATTTTGCATAGGCACCTGGTATACTGCATTTGTGACCTGCTGCTGGAGTTCATGGTTCCAGAATCTTCTGAGGAGGGGTTCCAGAGCTCCCTGCTGCACAGTCTGTCTGGGGATGTAGAGAGGGTGTCTGCCTCAGCTTGACAACACATGGACATGAAACAGAACAAAGAGTTTCCCTGTCATTCTTTCCCACTACTGTAACAATCTCCCTCCTCCCCATCTTCTCTCTATTGCTTTCATCCACTTCCCCATTCAAGTGTCCCTCTCTGTCTGACTTTCTTTCATAACCAGCATTAGGTGTGAGAACAGTCCCTTAACCCCCCCCCCCCACACACACACACACACACACACACACCCTGGCTCAGAGTGGCTTGTTACCCTGGTGACCAGGGCCCTGCTGGGTCTATAATAATGGGACCAGTGCTTTACTGGAAGTGCTGATGTCAGTCTTAGGGGAGGGATTGGGCACTTGAACTCCATGCACTTTTCTCTGTGAGCTTTATGAATATTATTAAACCAGTCTGGTGTCAAGAGACGATGAGGAGAAACCCAGTGATATCAACAGATAGAAATAAGATGACTCAAAAATGGAAGATGCTTACAGAGAAGTGAATGATAGATAGTGTTGGATGTAATCTGACGACTGTCATGTTAATACTGTGTTTTAAGTACATGGTTGTAAAGAGAAATACATGTAGTTCATATTTCCTTGCTTATTTATCATGTTTGTATATACTGTATGTATGTATGTATGTATGTATGTATGTATGTATGTATGTATGCATGTATTTTATTCATTTATCTATTTATTTATTGGATCATTGATAGCACTTTATTTTGATTATCACAAAATGCTGTTCTGCAGTGTAAATGAAGACTATTTTTGTTTATACCTGTAACTGACCATTGCTTGTATGTTAAAGTACTGATGGGTGTTTAAATTCTTGACTAAAGATTAACCAAACGTAAGCAAAAATAAATCTACATGCAAACCTTTAATCATCTTCATTTTTCCATATGTGAAATGGCTTACATTTATCCTGAATAGGAGCTTACAGAGAGGTGCTCTTTTTCAGTCTAACTGGTGGCATTTCTTGTTGTGCATCAAGTGCTTAACCCATGTCCACCCAACCCATAGACCACAGCAGTAGTGGGAAAGACTTATCCAACCTGACTTGTATTTCTTACTTATTGTGCTAGCACTGTATGTTTGACATACTTTCAGTAATCCCTATGTTGATAGTATAGGATCGATGACAGTACATGCACCCATTTTTCCATGATTCACCAGCAACTCAGAGGCCAAAGTTTTCCTCTGGTAAATATGAGCAGTGTTGCTTACAGTGACCTAGATGTAGGAGACAAATGGTCAGAAGGTATAGGTTTGTGTAGATGTAACAGAATCTCTTCTTGTGTTGTTTTTAATGTGTTTATAACTGTGTGGAAGATTAACAAAGTGTATTAGACAACTTCTGACTTGTTTTGGCCTTTGCTTGTGGCCTTTTCTCTTTTTGTGGCCCAATTTCTCCTGGATGAACATCACTCCCTAAGCTAATGCTTTTGATCATACGACTTAGTTAAAACTGTGCTGATACCTTGGCAAAGCTGTGAGTTTTTTTCACCTTAAGTAATTTTCTGTCATCGTTAAGATGTTAATGCTGCTTTGACTACCTGTCCTTATGTTGAGCACTGATTTGTCGGATCAATGACAAGGTAAATGAGACATTTAACCTTTCCCAGAACTGGTTTATGTCTCTGTAAGAAAAACACAATTTTACAGCAACTTGTGACTTCTAATAGTCCTCAGTGTCTCCATAACTTTGGTCCTCCACTGAGACACAAAAGTCTATTGTGGCTACTCAGTTTCCACATTGTCAGGCTGTCGCGCTTTGGACCCTGAATTGGATGCAGCTTCAGCTGTCTGTCAAATGGGGAAACCTGAGCCAACACTATGAGAGAATCAAATGGAATTGAATTGAATAAAGTTTTATTGTTATTTTTATTATTTTATGGATGGTCCTCAAATGTCTTGGAGGATAATCAAATCTGTCTGTCGCCAATCATTTGTTTGCTTTCTGTACAAACAGTCACAGATATGCTTTACAGTCTGTACAAACACTTTGATTCTTATATCATCTTTATAGTAGACAATGTGTTGCATTTGACTATTAAGTCATTAAGTAGTCATAGAAAATGAAAACCACGTGAGCTTGATTTCTTTCTTCCTGTGAACTTTCCAGACAATTATCATATATCATATCATATTTCTAGAGTTATGGGTAAAAGTATACGATTGGATGAAAGGTGGATTGAGGTGCTGCTATCTTGGTGAAACACTGCCAAAGCACATTGATACAATCAGGGAGGTGTTAACTACTATAGCCCTGCGATCAGGCCAGGTTTGATGGGGATAACAGTGAGGCCTCTCTCACTGCAGTTGGCAGGAGATTGAGGAGGCAGTGCTTTGTTTTAGGAGATACTGGCAGGTCAAAGACTTTGTCACGTTTCTATCTGCCTGACTGCTGCAATGCCTGTGTCATTTGGGGATTGAGTCGTCGTGAATGTGCATGTGCTTGTTAGGAATGTTGAGAGTTCAATGTTGGCCCATGGTTTTGAATCATTATATGATATATGATTTAGTCTCTGGCAGTTTATGAAGGGAAATTAAGGCAAATTAGTTTCCAATGCTGTTAGTGACTTTGCATCCAAATAATAAATATCATGTCTTATTCAAAACAACAGTACACACAAACATTCACATTCAACAAACATTCATCAAAAGAGACTATAGCTGTCTCTCTCTCTCTCTCTCTCTCTCTCTTTCTCTCTCTCTCTCTCTCTCCGTATCATCACCTTCTCATAATGCTGTGGGCCTGTAGTACAGTATGTTGTGAGTTGCTCTGCCTATCCTGGGTCAATGTGACATTGTGGGGTGAGTGCTGAATCCCTGTGGTCTGGGCATCACTGCTGTAGCCATTGGCAGACTCTTGGGTATGGACAGTCAGGGGCTAATCAGGAGCAAGGTAATTCGCTGAGTAGGAATGTCATGCTTCCCTGACTGCAGACAGACTTCCCAGATTCTGCAGCGACCAGTAGCAGACTTCGTGAGGACCTTTTCCATACAATTAGTTTTAATCAAGAAAGAGGACAGTGATGACTTTACCGTCTCCACAAGGCTGCTGCTGATGATAAAGATGATTACAATAAGGATTACCCTCAGCTGTGGTGCAATGATGCTATTAGGGTGTACAGTATGGTAAACTTACTACTGCGAGCATGCAGTAGAAAATTATGTCAGTCCTTGAAGCACAGATAACAGTGAGAAAGATTGTCTGTGTTTGAATTAGGTGACAAAGTTCAGTTCCAAGATTGTTTGGTTTTGAAGTATTATATTTGTGATGGATCTCATCCTTGGGGCTCCTCAAGCCACAGGAACAGACATGTTGTACTGTATGGGTATTGACACTATGCCTTAGTATTAGCCTGGTCCCCAACATGAGGGATATTTGGGAGGAAGAGAGCTAGTGCACTCAGATTGCTTCCAGGTTCCCAATAGACCCGAGGAAAAATGAGGCCTCAGCCAACATCAACAGAACTATGGATTGAGAGAGAGAGCTCCAGAGAGATCTGGAATAATTAAGATCAGGTCCAAATCCGAGGGCCATCTGTCAGCAAGGGGATGACGGAGCGGCCAGTTCTGGCTGGTCGACTATTTGCGTTAGCATGAAGGATAACGTGCTAAAGATAAAAAAGAGAGCGCGCCGAGCCCCGTCTGAGAGGTGATTACCCATATCCTTCACTGTCCACAACACCCTGGTTATTACGTAAAAAACATGCCCAACTCTGGACCAGAGAGAACTACTGAACGTGTCACTTCCTTATGTAAGAGATGTAGGAATGGTATGCACATTCAATTGAGCTCAGATGAGGAACATTTTTTAAATATTTACTCTCCTCACGTGCCCTTTGTGTTTTCAACACACACCAGAGAGCAGCACAGAGATTATGACCAAATTAGGACATGTGATGAATGCTTTTCTCTTGTTTCTCACTTCTGCGATCAAGTCCCAACTGTTGAAAAGGTGCAGTTGAACCAATAATAGTAGTGTTGAAATATTACCCCTTTAGCCTCACCAATATTGATAAACAGTACCATGAATACACAGTAATATGAATGTGCTCAGGCTCAGGGTGAATCATGAACAGCTATCAGCTGTGTGAAACCACACACCCTGTGAAGAGGACTTAGAGGCTTACTACACAAAACAAGCTCACAACATCCTATTGGTTTCTCTATTCAGGAAAACAGTAACAACATCTGTCAAACACTAAAACCTGCCACGAAGACCAGCCCTCCAAGAGAGCTTGTAAGTGTTCACACACCTGCCAAGAGGTAATCTAAACCCCACAGTCTCTGTCCCCAGTGTCTTTCCTGCTATGACAGCAAAGATGGATGTTCTGTGGTTAGGTCGGTCTGGTCAGAATGACATCTGGGGGGAGGGGGGGATCTCCAATGTGAGTACCTCCCACTGACCCATTAATCACCCCGATTGAAACAGGGTCCCTTACCCCCATTGAAAACGAATCACCCTTCATTTTCTTCTGGGATAAATTATCTTTTTAATTTGACTGAATTGACTTCAACCCTGAAACAATTACATATTAAAGATCTCTTTTCAAGGCTTGTGTTGCTAAGACACAAGTTGTCTTCTTATCAAACATGTATCCTTTATGTGTAAAACCCCCAGTCCCCCATTTCATAATGACTAGCTTGGGGGAAGGGTGAGGGGGGGGCTATGGGAGACATGCATGGTGGTGGTCAGGCTGAAGCCCTTAGTTACACTGCAGGTGGGAATATTGAGAACCTCATTCGCTGCCAGAGGGGGGTTCCTCAGTGGAGTCATAATTTCCAGTAAGACCATCACTGGAGCTGGTGCTGTCTGCCAACAGGGTCTCTCTGCCCAGTGTTTTTCCCAAAGGCCTTTGGTTATCTGACTCTAACATAAGATAATCTACATGAAGATGCGTCACAGTGCAACCATTTACTGTAAGCGGCCGAGTTTACCCTCCATCACCATGACCTCATTACCCAGACGCTCTGAAGATTTTGATATGGGACATTTGTCATCGGTAAACAAATGAGCTAAACTGATTAGTTGTGTGTCTCTTTTAAGTCTATTGGATTAACTATGATTCACTTTATATGAAATTATATGGAAATTATTTGATCAGAAAATAAATCATATTTTGATTTGTTCATAGACCATGAAATCTTTCAGCAGCTGCAGTCCTTCAAAAGTAAGGTAAAGTCAGCCATTTTAATTGGATAAAACCTTGGTGACAGTTATTGCTTTTGTGGTGCTTCCAAAGGTCTCATGTCAATGTCTTTTTAAACGGGCCACACAAGATGAGCAGACATTTTAGTGACATCAATTACAAGGAATGATTCCAGATTCTACCGCAGTCCTTGTGTACACAGAAAATACACTTCTGGCCTTTTAAGGTTGCGTAATGGCCACGATAAACGCTGATCCTCAAAAGCTATTCTGACACGCTTTGCTTTTTGGCATTGGCAAGATAAAATGTTCAGATTCAAATCTTTTTTTTAAATCTAGTCCTGTATATGACACACAGGGACTGGGGCTCCTGAGCGTGGCTCTCCTCCTCTCCTGCCACCTACCCAGACCAAGAGCCCTTCTGCATTTGCATAGAAGTCATCCATCTCCAGTGTTACCTCACACATCATACTCCCTTGTGGCAAACATAAATATTGATACACACAGACGCTCCCCTGCTCCCTTATTTTCTTTCGTTGCTGTTCTAGTGCCTTTGATTGTTTTCGTTCCAGTGTGCATGTTCTCAGCGCTTGTTCCACGTCTGCGGAGGCCAGTGTCCCAAATGGCCCCCGTTAAGTTACGCTTGTGTGTGTTCTGTATTTTTCAGGAAATTAGAGAGCAACATGGGGTCAGCAGAATTTATGATGCGATGCTGAGCCGCATGTCTTTGACCCAGGCAGGGGAACACGGGGCGTTTAACGGGACAGTCCTCTGGGACTGATGAACTTGCTCTGACTGTAGTTTATGTTGTTACCTGCCAATAACCCCACCGGCCAGACACACTACGCAGACGCGATGTCTTACTTCAGTGAGGATGTGCTCTATGATCTATCGTCATGGTCTATGACCCGATAAAGCTGGACAAAACAGTGACTGTGAAATGTGTTGATATTAGATAATGCATTGTATATTTTGTCACTTTATACTTTGTGGTTGTTGTCCATGTGCCGTGCCTTGTAGCGAGTTTAGACCGATGACCCTTCTTCTTCAGCAGTGAGAGTCTGATACACGATGCATGTTCAAGATAATAAAATCACTTTGAAGAGGTAAAATTGAATAGGCTTATATTCACTGTACTGTACACAGAGAGAAGTGACACAGAGACTGCAAAGTCCAAAGACTCTTCAGAGGGTTCATGCATAAATGATACCATTAATGATGACGTTATGGGAATATTGTCATAGTAGAGAAATGAGAGAGATCCGCACACTGGTTGCTGTTCCCGAAATGTGCAGTTTATTAGGACAATTCTTCGACCCAAACTAGGTTTTCGTCTGAACAAAGGGCAAAACATTAAGTGCATCTACTGTATAAGCATTCGTTTCAATCAGTG
Organism: Argentina silus; assembly: GCF_951799395.1. NCBI lineage: Eukaryota > Metazoa > Chordata > Actinopteri > Argentiniformes > Argentinidae > Argentina > Argentina silus. The sequence goes on along the minus strand of NC_139656.1, from coordinate 20,709,708 downwards.
ACGTGCTAGTCCGGTGAGTCACACAAACGGACAGACGATGCGCTGCGCTCTCCGGCGCCCCAGTGCGCACAGAATGAAATCCAGATCCAGAACTATTCACAAAACATATTTACAAATTGTGACATGTTAAAAACTGTAGTTTTTAGAGCTATGTTGTTAATCCATGTAATCTGATGTTTACAGTCTCCAACGGCTTGTTGTAATCACATTGATTACTGTGAACTCACATTTCTAGTGAGTCCTAGTAAGTGAGTCTAGTAAGTCCTGTGGCTGCAGTGTAATCTGCAATCCTACAGAGGGCAATGTAGACTCATTTTTCTTTCACAACGGTTATCAGTGGGGTAGGACTGATTACCAGGAGATGGCAGTGCAAACTAAAACTAAGGACAACCACCTGTTTCCACTGGAAACCTTCATACACAACAGCCACTATTAAAGTAATAAACTATTAGAGAGACACTGATTTACGCTACCCGGTCTTATCTCCAACCCCTTTCTAAACTGTAACCCAGGCCTCATCTGATCCTACTCACAGTTGACTACAACGACAGCTACAACCAGGTGATTTGTTGATGGAACAAGTAGGTTGGTGCCTAGCCTGAGGGATATTTGTCTCTTTATTCACCACAGTGGGGCTGTTCATGAACATCTGTGCCCTTGGAGGCATGTTTGGGTGCTACAGGGAACTGCCAAAGCCAATCAATAGTCAAGTCTTATTGTCTATCAACTGTTGGCTCTCTAGAATGAAGTTTGTTTTGTGCCATATCACTGATATTGATATGAACTTGATGAAAAACAAACCAACATGCACACAATGGATATAAAAAGATAACAGAAATCTAATTGAGTCAGCGATGTTTTGATGTCAAACATCTGCATTCTCCCTGTATTGTTCCCATTGGTGAGAGAAGTGCCCACAGTGGAGATGCGGAATGTTGGCTGGTCAGTAGATTGAGAATGAGGCTGCACCAGGGAGAAACCACGATCTGTGTTGGATATGGTTTTGCATGTTTACATTCATGAGGGATTTCACAAAATGACAAATGGTAAGCTAATGCCAACAAATGTTATACAAAAATGTAGCTTAGTGGTTTGGGAAATGGACTGACCAGCGTTAGATTCCAGTGCAACAGGAATGTCAGGGACCTCTAGTGGGAGTGTGCCACCTCTCTTTCTACACCACAATGTCTGCTACAGTATATGGCTTCTGCAAAGACAGGATCTGATCCGCTCTCTATCTTTTTCTCCAGGGTTCTGTCAGCGCTTTGTGGATAGGGCTTAGTGTTGAAAAACAAGGATGACGTAGTTTAGTAAAGACGACACATGCCTTCTGACAGGATGATTGAAGAGGAGGCCAAGAACAAAGTTACTGAGGATTGTCTTTGTGTGTTCTCCATGGTGAAGACGGTGGGTTAGACAGAGCGTGCAAAGCTTTGAATGTTTCTTGTCTTTATGGGAAGAAGATGGTCTTCCAGTTCTGGAGAAAAAAAAGTTCTATGTTCTAAACAACATTGGTTGCCCATTTTGGAGATCTGCCCCTTGTGTGTCTCAAGATATTTTCTCCAGTGAGATGTTATTTTTTAATATTACATGAGACAGAACAATGTTTGGTTTTCCTGTGAGCAGGGGGGAGAGGTCAGGCATCAGGAAACAGCTCCCTGTCCCTGGACCACTATGGGGAGTGTGGTCCAGTGTGCTCCTTTTGATATTGTCCACGTCATGAACTCTGGTCATCACCCCTTTTTCTCTATTTTTACTACCTTTCCCATCTTTCTCTTGACCCAGTGAGTCATGTCTGGAGGATGATGGTTGTGGGAACCTGTCTTTTCCATTGTGGAGGATACTGTAGGTGGATATCCTGTTCAAGTGACCACTACTTCATACTAACTAAAACAGCTGAGTCATCCTTTGCATCCTTCGGAAAAGTGTGTGATCATGGCCTACTAATACATAATATACAGTCCATTGCAAAGGAGAAACAGAAGGACATGAAACAGTCAAACTTCAAATACAGTAATCCAGTTGGCTTGTACAGTATGTAATTCACTTCAGCTTGTTTCCAAAGGTAGCCTATTTTGCTGTTGCCAGCACTTTTTTTTGGTTTTGTCAGCTTATCTTTAATAAAAATGTAATGGTTTATCTCCATTTTGCCCACGGCCAACTAACTGCCAGAGATATACAGTATACTTACCAGCAACTTATTAGAAGATTTTGAATAAAGTGCTCTTTTTATAACAACAGAGTGCACTATCCATTTGAGTTACAGAAGAAAAACATTTGACCTATTTACTTCTGAAAGGATGTGCTCTGCTACACATCATTTATGTTGTAAGCCCTAATGGTGGAAGACTGCATATGTAAGAGAGATCTTGGGTGAACTTTGGTGAACTCAACCCTGTCTGGCTTGCTGTCAGTCAGAGATCATCAGCGAGAGGTCAAGGGTCAGCTGAAGGAGACAGTGACCAGACCCGAGGATCCCTGTTTGGGATCTAGAGAAGTCTAGAGAAGGGGTGAGTAAGAGGTTAACGTCATCGTAATGTGCCTAATGTTGACCACTCCACCAAACCACAACCCCCACGGTAAAGAGCCTCAGGCCCACTAAGATGTAAGATATGGAGGTAAGCCTGCCTGACCATCAGACATACCTGTGTTTTCGGGGGAGATGTGTCCAATGGTAGACAAGAGAAGCCATTGACCTCTGTAACCTTAGAAGAGTTGGACCTTACCACGTTGTGTGATTTAAAGGCCAGATGGTTTTGTCTGCCCAGTCACAACTTTGCCCTCTGTCACACTCACTGACCTAGATGACACCCTGATCAGCTTTTAGAGCCCTTTATTGTCCCTGCTATTAAAGAGGACATGTCAGTCACAGCAGCTGCTGTCCAAACCAGTGAGTGAAAAGGACAAGGAAAACAGAAAAGTGATATTTGGATAAAGGCATTTGTAATTACATAAAGGCAATTAAAATGTGTCCTTGCTTTCCAGACATCCTGGCCATGTCTCCAATGTAAGCAGCTGGAAGTAGGGCAATGAGTAGGGGTGTCCAAGGCTCCTTGAAATCCTCTTATCCCTGCACGTCTACACAGTCCAACACAGGACACCGCTAACAGGAACCAGATGTACTGGTTTATAGATGCAATCATTTTTGTCACACTCTGACTACTGTATGTGATTGTGCTGTGATGGCAAACATTGTAGTTGATGTAGTTGTAGTTAAGGCTTCTTTGATCTCAGAGCTGCTGACTTTCACCCTTGGATATTGGCATCATCTACCAATCAAGGGTATGGGTCATAAAAGCGAATGGATGGTAGGGCCTAAGAAATCATTCCAACCATCAAGTAATTAGGAGAGTAGAGGGTCAATTTTAGCCTTTACTTTCCAAGTCTAAATACTGTATATGACTCAAAGAGACAACAAACGAGAGGTTTACCTCAAAACCTGGTGGTGTCTGCTCCAGTATAATCTTAGCTCCAGATGTAATGGCCGCATGCACACGTGGGCATACAACCCTGGCCTGGGATGTCCTTGAGCTGAGAGCGATCCCTACATCTGGAATGCTGTGTGTTTGGGTGTGTGTGTGTGCATGTGCGCGCACGCGTGTGTGTGCTAATGCATCTGTGCGCATGCATGTGACTGTTAATGGAATTCCCCGATCTTTACTTACCCCACTTCTCTGAGCTGCAGCTGTTGTCTGCTGGGGTCTGGTCTGGCCCTGAAGTGTGCGTAGTTGTAGCCACTGAGCAAAGTGTCAGCTTTGGCAGGCACCCTCACTATACTGACCATTTGCAATACTTCATTATATTGACCAGTGCCTACTGTATCATGGCACACTTTTGAAAAATCTATCATATTGAGAGCAGTAGCTTGTTTTGTCTACACACCAATATATTGGACCATTGCTTGTTGGGGGAGGCTGGGTCAGTGGGGTCAGTTTGGCCTGGTCATGGAAGACGGATGTGTCCTATATCCCAGCCCAGATGGTTCATATTTACACTCCTGTTAATCTCCAGGTCCAGCAGTCCAGATTGCTTCGTCAGAACTATTCTCATCAGTTTTGGCTCCACCAGTTCTCTGTCCAGCCCCATGGCAGACAGTAAGCAGCTGTCCTACAAACTGTTGTTGAGCCTCAGCTACATGGAGCTACAGCACCAGAAACTACAGAGAGCTCAGAAAACCTCATTGCCAGATCATTAGCACATTCATCCTTGACCAATCTACTGCATTGTAATCAAATGAAGCAACAACAAAGTATGGCTTCCATATTAAGCAAGGGATCCCCTGAACAGCTTGTATTAATCCTATGGTCCCAAAACCCTGCCTGATTATAATCAACTGTCCCTGAAGAGGCGACTGAGAAACACTTGGGAATAAGTGTAGTCCACTAGCTTGGACAGAAGCAGTATTTAGTGTATTCATAGTCTTTGGCTTGAGTGAGGTCAGAAGCGTATGATTAGTGAGCTGGTTTGGGCTGGGTCAAGGCTTTGGTTTAGTCTCAAGCATATTTCTCCATATGTGGTGCGCCAGTTTGAAACCACCTAATAGCCACTTACCACGGTAGAAATGATGGTTCTGTTGTAATTATAGATGCTTTACTCCCACAAACTGAGTATATTTACATTCTTTCTTGCATCAGTTAACCCTAGAGAAGACCCTGGGGCGTAACCTTTCAAATGCATACTTATGGGCTGGGTGTTTAAGAAATTATAATCAAGTGTAGAACCCTAGGAGTAGTAGCATGTTAAAGCTATTCAGCATCTCTGGAATCCTGACTTAGAAGGTAAAACAAGGCTAGAGTTTTTCTACTTGTTTGGACTGAGGGAACTCTGCATTCACCAACTACCTCCCATGTAGCAATATTCCTGTACTCCCACTATCATGGTTATTGTCATGCAAAATGAGCGTACGTTTATTGTGACATTTTACAGATGTCTATCACAGAAATGTGTGGAGAAAATAAAACAGTTTTGAGTTTGAGCCCTATGGGCCACCTTCAGCACAGCCGGTACTTTTGGACTCGTCTCCTCTCCAGTGAAATCCCACGGTGTGAGGCGGGAGGGAAGGAGTCTGCCAGTATCAGCCCATGATATCATGGGAAAGGAAGCGAGCCGTGTTAAACGTTCCTGAGATCCAATTTATGGAGTGTTTAGGTTGGATTTCCACTGTTCGTAACTGCAAGTGGGAAGAAAGAGAGGGCGGTTGATGACCAGACAATTGATGAGGTATTCAATTGTTGCTGCAAGGGTACAGGGGTAATGTCCAAAAGAGGGTAATAAAGTCATTCCTCACACAGAAAAAGACATTAGGGGAAGACATCTCCTCCAAGCCTCTGATTGCACTTTCTAAGCGGTCATTGTCATGCCACTGCTAGTTCTGTCATGTGCTTAGCAGCTTGTAAGTAGTCACTTCGCTTATTAAATTAAATTTAAAACACATGAACACACTCTGACATCATAAAAGAAGGTACAAACCGTTTTTTAAGGGTTGAGAGGAGCTTGTTTATGTTCTGTACAGTATGTGTTTTTGGAACAACTGACTTCTAGATAAGCTCTCATGATCTCATGGGCTCTCATGATCTCTAAACTCTCATGATCTCATGATCGACAGTAATCTGTGAAAAAATGATGTACAAGGTACAGTACATCTGATTGAGTGGCTGACTGAGCTAATTATTAGTTAATAAGTTATTTTGAAAAGGATGAGAATTGGAAACTTAAGTGATTCACATTACTATAGTATCCCCTAGATTTAGATGAATTTATAGTGCAGCAATAATGTGGAGTTGTCTGTCAGGGACAGTGTAGTCATCAGGTGTATGGCCCAGCTGTTGCTATGTGCCACTGTAGGTGGGTGTTTGTTTTGGGGTATGTCATAGTTGAGTTAATGCCCTTCATTTTGAAATGAGGCAATCTCGGGCTGAGTGCCCATAGCCCAACAGTATACTTAAAAGAACACAGCTGATCATCTTTTATGTCATCCCCTGTTTGCTATTTCTAGAGGATTTTCTTGGCGACCTAAATTAACAGGTGTGTGTGTGTGTGTGTGTGTGTGTGTGTGTGTGTGTGTGCAGGCTTTGATGCCATTGCGCAACTGGTAAAAACATTTCTTATTGTCTAGACTTTATTTGTCCCATTCTGTGAGCTTCTTCCATATAAAAAAGGAAAATCCCTATCATGCATCTGTGTGGATAGGAAACAGTGTGAGTAGAAAGTGGGCCAGTCGGTGGTCAGCCCAAACCACAGGAGAGACAGAGCAGAGTAATCACTCCCTAACACACAGACCAGCTGAGCTCTCCACGCCTTCAGCAGCCCAGCCAAGAAGCCAAGTGAAAAAACTCCCAGAGACAAAGAGAGAGAGAGAGGCCGGAGGAGGTAATGACTCCAGAGGGGATCAAGAGGGCCCTAACCTCAGTGCGAAGTGTGTTCCCCCTCTCCTTCACAGCGATCCTGAGGAGGGTGGGACTAATGGACTGCACCTGCCTCACACTCCACTGTGGGAGAAAGTTCACACAGCCTGGATGGGTGTCTCCCTGTGGGGAACAGAGGGGCAGTGTGAGGGGTCAGTGGCGCTTAGTCCTGCATATCTTGCAGTCCATTACAGGAAGACATTTTCTTAGGCAGAGTATTGCACAGCTCTGGTCCAAGAGGGGTTTATAAATGGCTGGCTTTGGTACAGATTCGTGTAACATCCAAATCAAGCAACTAATTGGCTCATTTATGAGTAATTAGGTCTGAGCTGGAATGTAGCAGAGACACATGCTTGCCCACAGTGAGGGGAACTGTTGTTCAGCCAGCATACAGTACACATGACTCATTCTATATTACTTTACAGTATGCTAGTCCCTACTAACCACATCACTTCATTCATTATAATGCTAATTATTTGAACAAATTAGTTTAATGTGAAAATTAATGTGAAAATGAGTTTAATGTAAATTAATAGTCATATTATTTTATTAATGTATCTTCATTGCAGCAAACTATTCTCCAACATATTGCTCCCAATAAGGACATCCATCAAAGCTCTACAGTCATGTCCAGGCAGCTTTGTTTTCATAGCTGTCTGCAGGCTGCTCCAGGCCTACTCTATGGACTAGAGTATGTTCCACACACCAAGCCAGCTCACAACTCAGAAATATCTCGTCTTGTCTATGAATAAGTTTGAACAGACGTCCTGGAATCATCCTAAAAAAGGTCAGACATGACCCATTCACTGAAGGAGCAGCCTTCGAGAAATACTGACACCCAAGTGTGCAAACGTCCACATGGTTGATCAGAATTTATGTTCACTGAGATTAGCATCTAGTCAGGAAAACAAAACATAATTTCAGTGTTGTGCAATTCCTGTTTGACCTTACATGGGAGGGTCTGTATTGTGGTGCTTCGTTGTCGGGAACAATAACTTCTTAGTGGGACTCTGAGGCACGTGAGGAGGCCAAAGACCAAGAGTGCGTTGCAGTAGTACAGTGCACACATATGCCCATGTGTTCGATTCCAGCCCATGCCCTGCTAACATACCCTCTCCTCCTTACTTCTCCTCCTTAAAGACTTAGGTCTTTCTTCATTATCTCAATCCAATAAAAATGAAAAATGTAAGACTGGGACTGTCCCACTCAAAAAAATAACCTTTAAAAAAGGTTGTGAGCTGAGGAGAGCAGAGAGGAGTACCCTGAGACAACTCAACATTATGCAATACCCCAGCAAAGTGCTTCCTCCCTCGAGTCCCCCTTTCAACATGACAGCAGTTATGGGCTGCATCTCAAAGGGAAGTGTAAAAGTGTCTGTCATTGTTAATAACTAGCCACTGTTTGCCTGCAGGCGGAGAGGGAGGGACCAGTTCAGGCCTGAAGTCTCCACATCTCACATGGAGTAGGGCTAAGGTGTTATTAGCCCTGATAAATGAAGGAACAGCCTGTGTTTAGAGTAAGAGAGCATTTAAGTCACACACACATGCACCCACACACACCCACCCACCCACCCACCCACCCACCCCACACACACACACACACACACACACACATGCACACACACACACACACACACACACACACACACACACACACACACACACACACACACACACACACACACTCAAGTGTGAAATGTCCTTGCCTTTCTGAAGTGTGAAAGAAGGGATGCAGGAGAGAACGAAGAGTTGCTGGTCTATGTGTGGTTTAACCCTAACCCTAACCCTAACCCTAACCCTAACCCTAACCCGCTACATTTGAGAGGACTATAAAGGATAGAGGAGAAAAGTGTTTGTAGCGGAGGAAAACCGCAACGATTATGTTCTCATAGCATCTGGGCCGGTCCATGGCTATTTTATCATCCATGATCCACATCTGACTTAGAGCAGGTACTGGGGATTCTACACTGCACCTCAGGTGCATTTCATACAGTGCAGGCAGACAAATGGTCAGTGGTCAGTGGCTGGGGACCTGGCCATGTTTAATCCTGTACTGAGATGTACAGTAGAACAGTCAAATGAAGTGAGGAAAGTCAGATTCCCACAGTGATGGTGTGAGGCTGGCCTGAGGGAAAGGAACTGTGTAGTAGAGACGGACCCAGTACCCTGGCTTGTGTGGACTGGACTACCTTGTTTGACTTGGCACTGCCAACCATAGATGATTAATGAGCGACACCCTTTGGCCCCCATGTTTAATCGCAGTGTCTTTTCAGCAGGAAGCCAGTGATGTTTTCTCTATGCTCTGTTACCTGTATGACCAGAGGGTACCCTCATGACCCTCGTCCTCTCCTCTTAGATATTTATACTCAACATTTTCATCACTCATCACATAAAACAGGAGGTATGGAAAATAGAGGATCACCAGCTCCGCCCCTCTCCCTCCAGGGGATGTTCTCTGCCACCCTCATTCATCAGCTGTTTCACAAGAGAACCATCTGTTCAGCACCACCTCCCCTGCCTCTGATGTTTACCTTCTACAGGGGTAAATCATGAATTCTCTCATACTCCACACTGGGATGCCAGTGAGTAAACATCCTGTGATCCATCATTGAGACTACACTGCTGGTCATGGTTATTATTTTGATTGTTAGTGGATGATTAATGAAGTCAGACAAGGTGTTGGGAAGCCATACCTCCATCAGAGATATTGGAGCAATAACAACAACAGCAGAGCTAGTCTGTGGACCATGTGGACCTGCCCAGCATGTCTCTGTTTCATATGTGGGTCCACTCAAAGGGACAAAGGGTGGGTTATTTACCCTCTCTCCTCAAAGCAATACTGTCATTAATTACACTGTCCCATACAAAGTCAAAGGACGTGGTTACTGTAGCTATGCTAGTTATGCTAATGCATCTTATGCGTTAATCAGTCTTTCCATGCCCCACTGAGGTTTGGCAAGAACAAAGCCGCGGTGAGCCAAAAAACTCCAACAGAAGTTTCTGAGTAAAAGATGTGGTATATCACCACAGCAGACTACAGTTAATTGAGATTCATTCCAAATGGCAGGATGGATATATGCATCAGTTAGTGCATGTTATCTCATAATATTCCCCTTGTTTCTAATTTGTGATGAATGGAGAAAAGATTATTGTCTCACTTTTAATAAACAATGGGCCTCATGCAGGAAACGATATACAAACAAATGTCCTCTTATTTTTGTTTGTATCCACGATTTGTTCTTATTTTGTTCATACTCATTAATTTCTGGGATTCACCAATGTTTTCTTATTTTTGCCCTTCTCTTAGGTAAGAGAACATTTTAGAGTGGTCGAGAGCACTCTTACCAAGATAAGAAAAAAACATCTCGTTTTCACAGTCCACAAATTGTTTGTCCAACACAAGGGAACATAAGTTTCAAATTTGAGGAACATAAAAAAAGACATGAATATCATACAATCAAATTTAGATGATCATATGTTTTAGAGTAATTATAATGATTGGATTATTAAATTTGTGGGCTAAAGAAATACTATTGGTCCATTGATCCCAATTAAGACTATAAAAACCCTTGGATGATATTGTGTGCGTTCAGCTTCTGAATAGCTTACATACTGCTCTTAGATGCTTTGGCCGTCCAGACCTTACGCAGAGAACGCGTTTTTAGAGATCGCACAGATCTATTTTAAGAGACGGATGAATGGCTTCTAAGCCGTTTCAGATTGCCAAGAGCACTGCTTTTAGATTTGTGCAATACTCTGGAGCCTCAACTTAGGCGAAACACACGCCGGTCAAATCCCGTGCCTCCACACCTGAAAAGTACTTAGCGCACTCAGAGTTTTAGCCACAGGATCCTTTCAGAGAGAGATAGGAGACAGGTCAGGCATTTCACAGTCTTCTTTGAGTCGTGTGCCTCCAAGAGTACTGAAAGCTATCATATCATTCATGCCCCAGTACATATCGTTTCCATACAGTGTTAACCAACAGACAGAAATTAAGAATGCTTTTTTTGCTATAGCTGGACTCCCAAATATCATTGGCTCTGTAGACTGCACCCACATACGCATCAAAGCGCCCTCTCCAGATCCATTCCCATTCCTCAACCGTAAGCTGTACCACTCCTTTAATGTCCAAATAATATCAGATGCAAACTGCCACCTTCTGAATGTCATGGCCAGGGGGAGCACACCACTCCTCTGTGCTGCAGAACAGCTCAGTATGGATGCATCGAGCTCAAGGAGCTGGTCGAGATGGGTGGCGGATTGGTAAGTGGTTTGTAATTATGGAAACCACTATCCAGTTAAACCTTTATAAAAACTCAACTTTATAAAAATGTAACATAGGTGACCGAGGTTATGCCCTCACTCCATGGCTCATGACCCTGCTTGCAAACCCCCAGACCAGACAGGAGCGTTCTTACAACCACAGACACACGCATACTCGCTCCATAGTAGAGCGCCCAATTGGGGTGCTGAAGGCCAGGTGGATGTGCCTTGATTCCGCTGGTGGAAAGCTTCTATAGACTCCGGAGAAAGCTTGTCTAATCACAATGGCCTGCTGTACGCTGCACAATGTGGCCATGAGACATGGCGTGTCACTTCCAAATCAGATACCCCCTGTGGAGGAAATGCCAGACGACCCAGTGGACGCACCTTATGGAGATGGCATCAGTTAATTGACCGCTTAAGAGGTAGGCTAGCATATGGTTTTGTATACCTGTGGGCCTGTAAAGCCCTTTGAGACTGTAAACAGTGATATTGGGCTTTAAATAAACTTGAACTTTAAATGGTGGTGAATAATAAATAAGGAATTCCACACAAGCCAGTTGCAGTGTCACATTTTATTTGGACTTGCTTTTGAGTGTTTCATTAATCCTTTCAAGGTTTTCGGTTATATTATTTAACACAAAAGTCAATGAAATTAAAGTTGTGGAAATATCTTGTAATGTTGAGAGAATCTGTTCTTGGCTTTGCAGGACTGCATCAGAGACAACTTGAGTTCGAGAGAAAATGTGGTGAGGGCGTTCAGGCGTGATGATGATGCACTTGATACACCTTGTTCTGAAAATAAAATCAAAAAATATTTGAATGCAGACGTTTGAGTGTTAATTGAAATAACAGCAAAGAAGCCTATAGACTACCACAGGTAGAAAAAAAGTTATATGTATAAATTAATTTGAAGGCGGTTATACAGTAGATCTCCAAAATGAACATGCAAAATGTACCTTCAGCAACTGGTGTGTCTGTAAATGCATCGCTGGTGGGGGCTTGAGTCCCTGATGTGCCTGGCAGGGGATCACTGTCTGTGTCAGGGGCTTCAGAAACTGATGCACCTGGAGCGGCATCGCTGTCTAGTGGAGTGTCTGATTGGACACCTGTCAGTGCCCCCTCTCCAATTATTTCTTGAAGTCTTAGTTCTAGTTGCGAGAACGCCACCTCCTCCTGTCCTCCTCCAGTTGTCATCATGGAGCGCTTGGATTGGGCAATGCGTTTTTTGCTTCCATTTTCATGTCAAACCATTTTCTTTTAATTTCAGTTACTGTTAATTTCAGTTAATTTCAGTTACTGGGTTTTTGATTTTCCTGTAACGCCAGTCCTGACGCTCTGGAAAATCACATGTTTACTTTGTTTAAGTTTATTTAACAGTACGTCGATTTCACTACTGCTGAAGTTCTTCTTCTTCTTACAGCCTTTTTTTGGTGGCATCTCCAATTCTTGAGCATGTGCCAGAGTATTTGCACACAGCACAGCACCTGCCCATATATAGTGTTTAGAGGGTGTTACCTATGCTAATAATAAACAATCGGCCACGCGCCTCCAATGTATGATCAAGTGGGATTCATCATTCAGCACACCTGGGTAAGAGTAGATTTGGATGGTTAAGAACGTTTGGTGCATCTGGAGTTGACTTCTCTTATTTTTTCTCTTCACAGAAAATGAAGAAAAAATATAAGAGACATTTAAGAGAATGTTGCTGCATGAGGCCCATTGTTGTTCAAATTCAATTCATACTCAAGTGAGTGTGATACAATAACAGTAACACTTTCTCTTACAGTCCCTAATTATCTAGAAGTTAATAACTACACTGTAAGAGTGTAAATCCATAATTATTACCTAATTATGTCTTCTTGATTACTTAATACCAGGCAAAACGGTTACTTAGTAATTATATCGTAATAAATACCAGGAGCAATAGGACAGTAAAATAATGTGTTACTGGAAAAAAAAGGAAACATTTTCTGGTTGGCTATGAGATTAAGAGCAGAGGGTACACCTGGCCCTACATAATGGTAGGTTTCATACAGCATTTCAGGATTCTTTGAGACCTTGCAGGCCCTAAAGTTTGAATGAAATGGCTGATTGTGAATCTATTGCTCCCAAGGTGCATGCCCGCCATATTTGCTGATCCCAGTGGAGTCAAGGTCTCAAGTAAAAAGCCCCCTAGAAAACAAGGCCTATTAAGACTGAAACACGCATACCAGAAACAAGAGGTAATCTTGAAAAATGAAGAAAAATTCAGGAACATAGCTCCACAGCCTCCCAGTCGGTTTTATGTTTCCCATTAATCTGAGGGAAAAAATAAGCTGCTTGATGGATTATGTCATGTGTTTTCATGATGATTAAGTATGCGTGCACCTCTGAATGCCTAGAATGTACATCCACTTCATCTTTCTTTTAACACCTATGGTGAAAAGACATTCCTGTTTTGCTGAACTGATTGTGTTCAATCTCAGGAATCTTCATGTTACCTATTTAGGAGATGAAATACCCCGATCACATTTTGACAGGTATACTGTATCATTTTCAACTTCAAGCCTAACACATAAACAACATCCTTCTGTACCTGTAAAGTGTCAGAGCAGAGTATTATAGAGACAACCAAATGAAAAGTATAAATTAATGGATCAACAGACTTGATCATCTTGATTTGAGATTCAGCTTTGACTAAACCCTCATATTGTATCAAGCACTGCATAATGCCTTCATGATGCTAAATTTTGTTGTAAATGTGATTTTATGATCTTAAGAGTCACTGCCAAGGCACTTGTGTGACATGAGACAAAGTAGATCCTCACATTTAATATATGAGTTCTTACATCAATTTGCAGTGTGTATCAAGTTGTCATTTAATACAACCTGTACCTGTACTCCGTTTCTCTCTTGGCTTAGAGAAGTGTCTTCACTCTCTGTGGAATCATAGCCTTGTCGGTAACTTTGTTGTGACCGGTAATTGAGGCACAAGCCTAAGCCAATAGTTAAATTGTTCTCTGCCTTTGGAGGAGAGATTTATTCTTCAGGCTGGATTCACAAGGTCATGGATATCCATAAAATCTCAGAAATTGCTTTACCAGACAAAATGTCATGCAATTTAATCAAGTGGCAGTGGGTTGTAAAAGATACATTTGTTGATGAAAGTAACAAAATACCAAAAGGACAGAGAATTTCTATGGATAACCTCATGCAGAAACACCAGAGATGACCTGTTGAACAATGTCAAAACTGTAACATTACTGTTGAGCCAACGCTTCCCTCAAACACAGCAGACTCAGGTTGAAATCCTGACCCATACTGTGTCCTAACTGTCTTGTGGAAGTGAAGGTAACAGGCGCATACAGGGGCCAGCGATTTAACAAACAATCGAAACAAGCATGTTTGTGTTCATCACAGGAAGAAAAAACATTTGAATGAAAGGAGTGCCTACAGGTGTGTGCTAATTTGCACCCCATCGTAAAGTGGTGTAAGAGGTGTTCACTAGTCAAGTGGCCCTATCACCAGACTGATACCAATAACAACAGCTAATCCCTCTGAGGCCTTTCAGTCACGCACAGAGGGGATTACATCCCTCAATTGGCCTGTCGTGCTGGGACTGTGCGTGCACAGCGCTAATGGATCCTCCCTCGTTCACTCATCCGCAAGATTGGGAATGTTTCTTTAATGTTTTTACAACCTTTCCTTAGCCTTCCTGTGCTCCATGTGGGGACCTGATTGTAAGGTGCCCAGAGTGAGTGGAATGAGATGTGATGGCCACGTGGGGGCTTTGGGACTCTGGGAAATCGCTGTAATTGGCATCTAAAGTAGCGTCTTATTGCCTGTGGTTTGGGTTGATCAATGTCAATGACCCAAAAAAATAAAGTCGTTGTCCGGTGTAAGACGTTTGACTTCCAATTTCACAAGGAATGCTGATTGGTGTGTGTGTTTGAGTACAGTACTGTAAATGTGTGAGGCAGAGGGATACATTTTCATGTTCATAGATGTTTTAACCACGTGGCAGTAAAATACTGTAAGACTGAATTATGCAATATGTATAATAAGAGACTACTGGCTTCATGTGGACATTTATGGATTGCTGTTTTGTGCCAGTGGTGCTGAATATCCCCCTCACAGAATACCCCCCTCACTAAACCAAACTCAAACTACAACAACCACAGCCATTCTCATCTTGTCACCAGGCACAGTCCTTCCAGAAACCAACATAACCCTTCAGCACAAGAGGACCTCAAAGCCCTAAAATGCCCTGGAGTGACAGACAGAGAGTGCGAGACAGAGGGAGAGAGGGAACAGAGGGAGGTAGAGCCACAGAAATGAATCACTCCTCTCTTCATGTTAGATGGCCAACAACACCAGTGTGTTGTTGCTGAACATGTTTGTTTTGGAGAGCGGCATGCCATAAATCTTCAGATATGTTCTGGACAGGGCCGAAAATAACACAGAGGAGCTCGACAAGACATGCAGAATGAAGCTTGTGATTACTTTTGCTCTTTTTCTAAGACACTGGAGTGTTAGCCAGGGGGAGGAAATATTGTTTAATTTGGCTGTTGAATAGGATTTTTACTCTTTAGACTAGTTCTATTTTCATCTTCTTGAAGTGATTCATTAAAAACAAATGACACAACTTTGTAAATAAACTATTCTACTTGCAGACATGATACACAAGCCATAACTGTGATTGTCAGTACAGTGACTTTTTTCCAAACATCTCTCCTTTTTTTCCTCCTTTCTCCTTTCTCCTCATAGAAAACCAATCTGGCAACTTTTTTTGTGGTGCAGTGTGTCTTGTTACAGGTTTAAAGCACCTCATAGGCCCCTAGCGGCTATGGACTCGCGGTACGCTGTTTCCCAGCACGAGTCTGATAATGTGAGGTTGAGTAGTTTACAATGCCAGAGTGAGGAATGAAAGATCGGAATGGAGTGAGATCAGCGCATTGCGTCAGTGTTCTCCAGGCTGCAGGTGAAACTGATTTTGTCGTTAGATTGATCCCTTTGATGGTTTCCTTCTCCACAGGGGAGTAAAGATCATGACATTGCCCCAGAGATGT
The DNA here is from genome assembly GCF_951799395.1 of Argentina silus. Taxonomy (NCBI): domain Eukaryota; kingdom Metazoa; phylum Chordata; class Actinopteri; order Argentiniformes; family Argentinidae; genus Argentina; species Argentina silus. The sequence goes on along the minus strand of NC_139656.1, from coordinate 20,693,991 downwards.
TATAGGTTCCAGATCTGTTAGAGGCACTGCTGAGAGAACTGAGACAAATTTAAGGAGACAATATTCTCTGAATTGTTTGTTGGTTTACATGAAAGGTCATTAGGAGACACTTCCAGGAATTTACTTTAATTGTATGAACTTTAAACATGCTGTTTACCTCCCCTTGTGGTTTTAATAGCCCATTTATGACATCAAATGGTTACCATTTGTTTCTCTCTCAGCTTGTGTTTTGCTTTATACATCAAAGAGCAAAAAGAATCCAAGAAGCAGATCATTTGTGTCAATATTAACTTCATTCTTGCCTTAGATTAAGCATCCATCTACTTGCAGTACTAAGAGGTGTGGGGTCCTTTTTCACATTTACCCACACTACTGAGTTGGTTCTCAAACTTGGCGCAGGTTTGCATCCATCACTTAATAAGGTTTATACTGCAATAGGTATCATACAGTATGCAACTATAACCTGGGCTTTAGCCAGTTTGGCTGTCAGATTGAGATTTTAGTTGAATTCTTCCCAATACACAGGATTTAGCTTGTTTAGAGATAGTCAATTAAAGCTAATTTAGTGCATCAGGCTTTGGACTCAGCAGTTGTTTTTGAGGGTTTATCATCATGCCTATTTAACATTTCAATTGAGAAATGCAAAACAACATTGATGACTTGCAGAGTCTAAACAGTACATAATACCACACTTTAAATTCTTGATTAAATGTTTTCCACTCCTTCCTTCCAAAGAAAGCACACAATGCTCTCTGTTACATGGATACAACAACAAATGAAATGGAGTGAGATGTGATATAAAACAAATGCATTGAACTAGATCACTCTTGAATAATGTTTAGTGAACACGTCTGGAAAGTGTTTAGATGTGTATAGTATGAGGGTCCCTGGAGCCATAAAAGCTATGAGCAGTAAATATTGATCTCTCCTGATTAATGCCAGCATACTTTTAATACAACCATCTATGTTATGCAACTGAGGTCCTCTTTAAAAAGTGTTCATTTTGGCCATGTTTAGAGCTGTTTCATATCATGTTATAATATGCACATGTATATCAGCTCTTAATTTCCATGGAAACAAAACACTATTTCGATCAAATGACGAGTGAATTTCAACCCTATGCTATTGTGTGTGTGCAAAGCAGTAGCCTTCATTGCGCAGCTATTTAACTTTGCGGGTGCTGATGGTGTCAACGTGCAAAGCGATGGTAAGCATATCACTTTCTGACACTGGGTACAAATAAACCACCATGGTTTGTCAACCTTTTCCTCTGATCGTCTTAATACCCTTAATACCCTTACACATGTGACCACTTACTCTGACCTCTCTTGACTAAATAATGTGTGTTTGTTTAAACACTCTGCTGATGTCAACTAAAGCGTTGATAAACAGCTCAGGCCATGAGGATCATGTGAAGTGTTACACACACTTTGCGCCCCGAGCATAAGTGAAAATGGCCCCCTGAGAGAGAGGAAGGAACAGGGAGTATCAGAGGCTCCATGAAGACCAAAACAAATACTAAGTTGTAATTTATGACACCTCTGCCAAATCCGTGTGGACGCCTGTGGGAACAATGCAACACAGGCCTTTCCCCCTTCATCCTCTGGGGAGTGAAATTAAAAAATTAAACGTTTGGCTTGTTCTGTCATTATAGCTGACCCAATTTGGTCAGCATTCTCATGGCCAAACACGAGTTGAACTGAGAACTTTCTCCCTCAATGCTAACAAATGTGATTGCAATTAGCTTGCATCCTTGCTTGTGTGTGTGTGTGTGTGTGTGTGTGTGTGTGTGTGTGTGTGTGTGTGTGCGTGCGTGCATGTTCACACTTGTGTATGCATGTGTGTGTTCATATCCATTTCTATTGTGTATGTACAGTACAGATGGACAGGCTGACAGTTGTGATTAGAGTGACTCCACATTGCCATGTGTGAGGTTCTACGAAAGGGCCCTTCTATGCTGCTTTGATTTAAAATTATATTTATCTCACACAACTACAGCTCAATATGTCATATCTCTATTAATAGCTAGTTAAGTGGTACCACACAGTGTTTTGTATGCATTTCATCCAGTTCAATTTCTCTCTCTGGCACAACACACCCCCTAGGTCACGCATGGCCTGCAGGCTGAGTGAACAGCGATGTGGAGCAACTCCTCGGATCACAGTTTCAAGCACACACCCATACACTCAGTCAGGGGGAGAGCGAGGTGACATCACCTCCAGTGCACTCCTCACAAGCCAGAGACCTGGCTTCTACCCATGTTCATTCTTTGTGCTCAATGCCACTATAATCACAAGCATCTGGCTCCATGTTGAGAGATTTTCTGGAATAGCCTGTTAGTCTGTTCCTCTAAAAGTTATGTATCAATGCCTAAAAGCCTTTCACCACCTCTGCAGAGAGCTATGGCAGCATATCTGACCAAAAAGCATTCGATCGACAAACATCTTTGTATTGAAGCTGGTAAATATCCCCAGTAGACAGCATTGAAGAGAAAAAACATACTCTCCCTAAAGTCACTTGCATCTTGGAGGTGAAGTATTTTCACAGCAACTTACCAAGTCAAAGTCTGAAGGCTTAGCACAGGCTTGATGTAATTCTGTAGGTATTATGGGTGGATAGAATTCAGTGACACAGAGCTCCAGTAACAGACAGTTGGCCTGAGACGGCTCTCTTTTCTACTCTCTTGGTTCAAAAACAACTAATCAGGCCTGGTGGGCAGCAGCCCAGACATCGCTCTGACCTACTTTTATACTGAGTTGTGGCGCTGGATCAGTTTTGTGTCCATTTGAGGGAATGTGCTCAGGGCTGAAGGTGAAGCTCCAAAACTTGGCGGTCATTTCTGATGTTACCCATGTTATTTTATCTAAAATCGAAGGCGCCTAGCAAAACGTGCATGCAGTAACGACGAATACAAGGCCACCATAACATGCTCATCTGCTTGTTACTGTAGTGTGGAATCTGCACGTTTTCACTATGCACTATTAAAGGGTAAAAAATCAACAACACTACTATCCATTCTATCCATTACTTACAGATGGAGCCAATGTTTTCCATATGGGAGTCAATATATCGTGTTTCTCTATATTTACAAACAAAGGAACATGTAGACATGTTGGAAAAAAAAATAATCTAAAAAATAATCAAACAAGCATAGTATACGGCTCACCAGTTTCAAATTCTTCAGCATAGTATCCACACTCTAGGCCCAGGCACTCCCTGAAGGCCCAAACTCTACTGTTTAAATACAGCCATCAATTTTCCCACCCAAACAGGAGTATTTCAGAAACTGCTGATCTACTGGGATTTTCATGCACAGCCATCTCTAGGGTTTACAGAGAATGGTCTGAAAAAGAGAAAATATCCAGTGAGCGGCAGTTTTCTGGGCGAAAATGCCTTGTTGGCACCAACAACCATGCTACGTTCAAAGTTACTTAAATCACCTTTCTTCCCCATTCTGATGCTCGGTTTGAACTTCAGCAGGTCATCTTGACCATGTCTACATGCCTAAATGCATTGAGTTGCAGCCATGTGTAGGTAAGAGAAAATTGAGGTCGAGAGCACTTTCACCAAGATAAGAAAAAACATCTTGTTTTTCACAATCCACAAATTGTTTGTCCAACGCAAGGAAACATACGTTTCAAATTTGAGGAACATAAAAAGATGCATAAATATCATATAATCAAATTTAGATGATCATATGTTTTAGAGCAATTATAATGATTGGATTATTACATTTGTGGAAAGAAATACTATTGGTCCATTGATCCCAATTAAGACTATAAAAACTCTTGGATGATATTACGTGCGTTCAGCTTCTAAATGTTTTTTTTAGAGATCACTGGGGGGTCTTGAGTCCCTGATGTGCCTGGCAGTGGATCACTGTCTGTGTCGAGGGCTTCAGACAATGATGCACCTGTAGCGGCATCGCTGTTAAGTGGAGTGTCTGATTGGACACCTGTCAGTGCCCCCTCTCCAATTATTTCTTGAATTCTTAGTTCTACTTGCGAGACCGCCACCTCCTCCTGTCCTCCTCCAGTGGTCTTCATGAAACGCTTGGGTTGGGCAATGTGTTTTTTTGCTTTTTTGCTTTTTTGCCCCCTGCCCCCACCCGCCCATGGGTCCTGGTTAGTATGCCTGTACAGCACTGTCTTCTCACATTAGGCCTCCATGGCCCCTGCTGGGTTATGTAACACCACTGAACTGCAGTGATTTAGTGTACAGGTGTTGTGAAACACTGTGCTGGTAGAGTTTAAGCCATAAAACAACTTCAGTGACACACTGGGTGAGGAGTTGGGGGTTGTCAGAGGACGCACATGTGGACAGGTGGAAGGACACGTTTGGGGTGGCGGGTTTCCCCCCTGAAATGAGCAGTGCAGATGGTACTGTATATAGCACACATTCACACACAACCATGATTCAAAATCAGAGCCAATATGGTATAATTTACAGCAGTTCTATTGTTATTGACTTCATATAATTTGCATTATGTTGAGCATACTTACAGATACAGTTACTTGAATATGACCACAGTATGAATCATGTGAGCTGTGTTGATTGGTAGAACTTTTCCCTCATTAACTTTAAGTGCAGTGTGTCTGAATGCCAGGTGTTGGATGTGGGGAGGTGTTTGCGGATCTCATGAGAGGTCCACGTGGGATGGTTAAAGAGGAACAAGGAAGGCCTAGGGCTTGTCTCCACGTCTGTTTTCTCCACCCTCTGTTCTCCACAAAATCCTTATAAAAGCATCTTTAAAGTGTTTTTACCATGATTTTTGTACAGTACATCATCCATTACAGTTTTGTGTTGCCTGAGGTGTCAATATTTTGGGAGAAAATATGTCTGTAAAGTTTCAGGCAGCAGTCATCCCTGCAACTTTTGTTTCGTAACTGACACACACACACACACACACACACACACACACACACACACACACACACACACACACACACACACACACACACACACGCACACACACACAGGGCTATATTTTAACAGCACTGGCAAGGGGTGTTGGCGGTGGCGCTATGGGGTGTGTCTGGAATATTAGTGCTATTTTCAAGGCCACTTGACCTGCTCATTGTTATGAACATGCCTCTATTACAGCAACTTCACCCACCTGAACGCAGGAGAGATAGCATTTCAGCGGTGTGGTATTTTCAAATATTTCAAATTTGCCAATACGCCTGCGTTTGGACTTGGTTTGTTTTGCACCGGCTGAAAATAGAGAACAGAAAGACCAATAGACTATCAGATTGTGAGAGACACAGTAAGGGATCATTAAACATAAGCATTGAATTTCATATCTTACCTGCTTTTTACAACTGTTTTGGACAGACATGTACATATGTTGTTGTTTTTTTACAGCGCTGACAACTCTTGGTTATGAACTGATGTTGTCAGCCAAATAAGGTCATTTTACAATGACTCCCCACACTTCATACTTTTGCCTGTTTCTGGCATTTTTCTGCTATTTTTATGGAGGCTCACAAGCTTTAATATGTCAAGTTATTCCCTCAGGGGGTAACAGCATTTTTTTCATACCATCAACTCTGATTGCTCTGTCTTCCATGGCCAGCCATGCCATGTAGAGTTATGTCTGCTCTTTGTAAGGGGCCACAGACATAGTGTCTGTTTGTGATTATAGATAGAGCAAGGGGAACTCCGATCATGTGAAACTTCAGACCCTGTGAGGCTAATGCAGATGAACAGAGGTGCCCTCTGGTTGACTAAAACATGGAGCTGAACCAAATGAAGGATTGTTCTCTTTCTAGACTCCCATTGTATGTGTATGTAGCTATACGTGTTTGTGTATGTAGCTATACTGAAGATACAGATTTAGAGAGACAATTTATTTGTAATTTCACCAGGTGAGTATATTACCCTGGAATGTACGGTAAAAGCCTATTAATTCAACACTGTCTGATCCTCATTCCTTTATAACATTTGAAAATGTACATATCAGAAATCTGGTTTGTGGTTATGATTGCTAAGAGGGACCGTACCTGCAGTCATAACATGCACACCATTTCTGCCCAGTCGTAGATAGGATGTGTCGCTTTATCCAGGAAGAACTCTTGTCTCTGCCTCAAGGTAATGTTCCCTATGTCCACGGAGACTGAGGCCTGTAAACATCATACACATCAGCACAGTGGAACATACTCTCAGACAGGTCCAATATTTTTACACAGGGAACTCCTGATTGACTCGCTGTGGGTTTGATTTAACAAGTTCTGGAGAGGGATTTATGGCTGGCAAACTCAGCACCCAGCAGAGCAGGCAGGAGGGAGAGAGATGACCGACCAGGGTGGAACAGGACCTTTAAAATAACTTTTACAAGGGGCCTTTTTATTAACAGAAAAGTGACCAATCATTCATTTTGAACAAACCTGTTTATTCATTGGTATCAATTATCAACTACACACATTCCATGCCTTTTTAACAGGCCAAGAGTTTCTCCCAAATGAAAACATTCTCTGTCTCTCCTGCATTTTTCATTTTCAATAAATTTGAGTGCCTCTAACCATCTCCTGGTTACTGTTGCAGGTCCTGACTTGTCTTGTCTTCCTCTGTTCTCACTACCCTGTACATAATATTAATTTGTAAATAACTCCCATATCATTTGTTGTATTGGGTATTAGTTCTTTTAACAGTATTAGTTGTTTTCACACACATGCTCATGTATACTCTATTCTTATACATTTTTCCTAAATGTGATGTGATATCTTTCCTAAATGTCAAATGATATCTCTCTTTATGGGAAATGTGGTTATCTCTGGGGGCTTTTGTGGAAAGAATCTTATGGGGCTTGTCCCTGGAGATAATGTGAAACGAAAATAGACTAACCCTATAATCTAGGGCCAAATACAAAGGAAAATATAAATATTCTCTTCAAGGATCATATCATTTGGCATTTTAAATAATTATTATTACATTAAAGTTCCCATGCTTCCACATCCTCAGATTCTGTAAGGACATTGTTTCCCTCCTCAGCCTCTCATCTGGCCATGCATTGATGTTGATGACGAGAATTACAGTGCACCTGAAAAAGGAGATGTGTTAAATTACATATACTCCAACAATAAATGTAAACAAATTGTCTGCCTTTGATAAAAGGTGAGTCATTATTTACAGGATGTCTTTAGAAGGTACTTGGCCGTCCCAAGTGTCACATTCCCTTTATGGATGGGCCTCACAGTGGATGAGTTATAGTGACCTTGTGATGTTTACCACATGATCAGGGATGTTGAGAGACTCAAACAAGAGCATGTTTCCTGCCACATGTTCAGGTATACATGAGGTCCTGCTTTTGGGTTCAGCGGTGTGTCAGGACCAGGCTCAACATGTCCTCCTTACATCTCTGTGACAATGTACAGTATTCATGTTTAAATTGTAACCTCTTTTTTTATTTATAAAAGAAATGGCATTATATGGTAATTAACCTGTTTATCTAAAAAAATGTTTATCTATACATCACAAATGATGGAAGGAGCTTCATTTTCTAATCTTAATGTTTCCTCATTGCTAATGAATTATTTAAACTGGCTATACCCTTGAAGGATATACAACTTATAAATGCCTAAACTAACAGGCTAATGGTCTTAAACTGCTTGTGTCTTCAGCTTTTAAGAACATGAGGTCCAATAAACAAGTCAAGAAGAGAATGATATTCATAAACTTGCAAGTTACAGCAGTGCAAGTTGCAAGTTGCATTTAAAACAAGTCAAGGATATTGACTTTGTGGTTTTGGTTAGTTTAGATTTTGACCAAGTAAGAATGTCCATCACAGATGACACTTCCCAAACTATGTGCTTCAGGGCTGTCAGCTCTTTAAGTTGAAGCACTGCACTTAGCAGAGGCCCACAAGATCAAAACATAACTAATGGTGCCTATCATCTGAGAAACATGCCAGTGTTGTCAGATCTGCTCTCGCAACTTGATCTCAATGCCCATACGTAAGAATGTTCAGATTGTTCATGCCTCAGAATACAACCTATGTTTACGTATGACCACGTATGCGACGGTGGTTAGGCAGTATTAGGCATTAACTTCAAGTGTTTAAGGTTAGGGTAAGTTGTCAGGGGAAGGCATTACCAAATATTAGAATAAGCAACAAGAATTAGCAAGAATTAGCACCCAAACACAGAAACATTTGGTCGTTTTCTGTGGCATGACCAAACTGGAACATGCGTCTGTATCTCGGGGTGAGCAGATTGACTCTCCTCTCAACTATCATCATCCCTTATTCTCTAATGGACTGTATCCTGGGCTTGATACGTCTTCTGTGCCTTATCACTCTGTGTCTCCCTTGAATAAGTGATTACTATTATCAAATCAATAAAAAAACAATAATGTTCTGGTGTTTTGCACTTGTGTATTGTGAGGTAGAGATATTGTACAACTCTTGAGAATTCTAAAAAGTCTTTAATTTATTACACTGAATTAAGTTTCAAAGTATGTTGCTGAAAACTAAAATGCTAGCTTAACAGTTTATCTGATCTCTCCTCAAAGTTGACGTTTCGTCTTTTGTCCCATAGTGCACTCTCTGTGCTGAGTCAGGCAAAATGATGCTGGGCCACGTAGTGCTGTCAGGGGAACAGTCTCTCAGATTACAGATGTCAGGACTGAACAACACATCCAGACACTTTACTGATTCCAAATGTGTTGCCGGTGGCCGCAGCTCTGATGGTTCACTTCCAATCCTTTGTGTTGCCAATCACACCCAGAACTCTGTTTCTCTGGCTGATGTTTCCCTTGCTTCCCAGTGGTGTAGGTAGGCTTACTATGGATAGGGGATTTTTTCTGAGAGTCGATCCCTAGAGAGAAAGTGCGGTTTTCCTGTTTTGATGGCTGTTTCGCTGCCAAGCCATGGAAACGTGAGGCATGCAGTCGTGGGGTTGCTGTGATGTGAGGGTGACTTCACTACAGCATGGCTGTGAGTCAGCCCTCTGGGTCCCTGTGATGTGAGCAACGCAGCGTTGAGTTGGTCTTTCAACCCGTAAACACGACATGCTGATTGAGTAATTCCACATCAGATTCAACGTCTCAGCAAAACCCTCTGTGTTTTCAAACGTCTGACTTTCACACGTAGACCTTGTGCCTGGAAATGATGACACTAGTGTCTGTAAACACTTGGAAAAGTAGATAAACTTTATTTGTTTCAAAGGGAACAACATGTCATTGAAGATACTCATAGTTTATTCACTTACTATGACAGATCTTCACACAAATCATACAGTTCACTCTGCACACACTTGCACGTCTAAGAGGCTGTGTCTCATTTCGATCAAAAACACATTGATAGATCTAGGCTTGATCTGATCTTGCAATCAGAATGAAAACATTTAATGAGCGTAATTATCGTGTTTAAAGGGACTCTACATATCCACTGTATGCATGGTCCACAATATGTATGTCTGCCTCATGTGTGCAACCGCAAAAAATGATTCCTCAGGATATGATGTGAATGATTGGCCCCCTCCTCCTTCCCTCTGGCTAAGCCCTTACTATTTACTCCCTTACACATCGTTACAATTAGAATTCATCGTTCAGGTATGTTCTGTGCAATCCATATGGTCCAATCCTGCATTGTGTGTACTGAAGGAGTCTCAGGGCTCTATTTAAGTTGAGCTAATGAGAGGTGTGGATAATAGCTACAATAAGAAGTGCATTAAAAGGCCTCATGGATTCAGCAATAATTACATTTAATAGGTTAATTGTGTTACTTTAGTGTATATGCTCTGCTATACAGGACAGGTGTTTGCAGTAAAATCCTTCTCTTTGCCTCCCCCCTGTGGTTTATGAGTTGGGCCAGTCCTGCTGGGCATTGATACCCAATTCATTAGAGATCAGTCTTGGGACCAACCATTTGTTATGGATGCCAGGTGGCGTTGAGCGCATGCAGTTGTGAACAAAGGTTATACTTGTTTGACATGACAAAAGGGGAGGTATATTCTCCAAAATGGGTAGAATAAACCTAGCAGAGGAAACTTGATATTCTACTGAGTTGACTTTGTCATCAAATACTTCAATAGCTTTTGGTTAAACAAGTGTGACCTTTTAAATGATCAATTATTAATTGTCACATCATGTCAATGTGATGGTAAAGTCTTCTGTCAGTTCCCAGTCTTAATGGATGTCATAGATTGCTTTATGTATGTATCCAACACTGTATTTTCATTAGGGAAGCACAGAAAGTATGTGGCACACTACACAGCACTGCCGTTTTATGAACTCCAAGACACTCTGCAGACACCACAGTTAACTCTGACACACTGAGCACTTTGGAGTGGAGTCTGCTCTGAGGTCAACCTGTCCAGACTGCTTGTCTGACAGAAATCTGCTGCCCCCCACACACACACACAAACACTGTCTCATACACAAACATACACACGCTTGGACGCACGGACGCACGGACACACACACACACACACACACACACACACACACACACACACACACACTATCATTTCCTGTGAGAATCACAGAGAATACAATTTTAAAGCTACAGTACAGCTGCAGTCTTATAGTATAGCATGGAGGGATAATTCTTGTCAGAATCCTTGCCTCATTTCCTTTATTTCATTCTAGGCTTGCACACTAAGAATCAGCTCTTGTCCTCCCTCTGAGCTCAATGCAGAGCAGAACATCATACATCTCTGTGTGTTCTCTACACATCACACTAATGTACAGTCGAGAGGCAGATTTTGGGCAACTACTATACAATAGGAAATACATTATAACTTGAAAGTTTGTGAGTTACAGTATGGTGGCTTATTTCCATGAAAAATGCAACAGTGACTTCTGCTCAAAGCACACACAGAGACACAATTGGAGAGCAAAGTGATAAATCTGTCATGATTGTGCTATATTCTCATTGGAGCATGCAGTGGGAAAACAAAGAGTGGTATACACCTCAGAGAGGGCACTTAACAAAAGAGGACATAAGTTATATTATAGATGAGTAACTGTTGCCAAAACACATCAGTCAAAAAGTTGTCTGCCTCAAGATCAAAGTTAGATCCTACATTCTGTTATGTTCTGCCTCAAAGTTTCTATTCCTCGTCTGTTTCTAAAAGCTCATTCTGCCTTTAGCAATACTGTATCTGAAGATTAGGTGATTTACTGTCTTTTGGCCTGCTACTTGCTGTGGAGCATGCCAGAACAGAGTGGTCTGTACCTTTGTGATCAGAGGGAGTTAAAATAGACCATTCATTTCCTGACTTCACCAAATCAGTAGTAAAACCCCACATTTAATTGAGCACGAACAAATACAGATGTATCCACACTATTCCATGTTCCTAGTGTGCCTATTTTAAACCTTTACGTCATTCAATTTCAACTGCTGTCATCTCTATTACGTCTCGTTGGCAACAGGTACGCTGAGAGCACAGCACTTTACTGTATATTTGATGAAGCTGCTTTTGGTTAGGCAGAGTTGGCAGAAAGTACAGAAAGATCATGAGGTAACAAGGGTCTTGAGTTTGAATGTCCTCATTCTTAATAAGGGCTGTTCTAAAGTCCCATGGATACTAAAGTATTCAGTATGTACACCCAAACACAACAACACACAACGTAGACTTCATTTCAGCCCTTTTAATGGCCACTGCTCTACTTGTTTAATAGCTATTGCAGACCACAAGATGTTATGTTCTTCCTCCAGCGCTCTATTAAGCTATTAGGCTGAAGGGGAAAAACAATGTCAAAAAACTGCCCAAGTGGAGATTTTATAAGATTGGCATCACTTGTGTGGTTTAGGTTCATCGTAAACAGATGAAAACAAACATATTTTATGAGACAGCTCTGTTGTATGCAGCATTGAAACAGAACAATGTAAACACAAGTTAAACACCCAAGACTGTGTTAATACCAGTCTGAATGAAACCACAGCATGCTCCTCCTAATAGCTTTCAAAACACTTTAATTCATTTACTTGTTTGCTGCTCAGGAAATGATGTAACTCCATACTGAACTCTGGCTCTGTCAGTCTTGACAAAAAGCCTCTCCATCAAAGAGAACATTTCATTTTTAAATGTTCTGTATAAGCAACAACTGAGGCCTAATATTAATAACAACATTGTATAGAGAACAAGTTACTGTATCATGACCTCATCACCTTAACATTATGTGCCATAATATAGCTCATACCATCACCTGTAATGTTGTTCTAGTAAATTAAGTACTGTGGAAACTACCTCTCAAGGGTATTGTTAGCTGCATTTCATTTGTATATTGACTGAAACATGTCACACACACACACACACACACACACACATACACACACACCTTTACTTTGAGATGTTTCTTGTAGTATAAGGTGTCTCTTCAGTGATGTTGAGGTCAAGGGGAGGGTGAGAGAGACTTGTGGTTTTCCTGTCTTAAGTAAGCTCCCCACAGAGCTCAGTCAACACCTGGTTATGTGTCCTCACTTCTCACCCGCGGCTGTGGCTATGACTGTGGCTGCCTCCGCGCCCCACAGGATGTGCATGGGAAAGGGATCTGGGTCAGGGCACACTGCCGCAGGCCTGCATGTTTTCCATTGCTGACGTTATTTCTGTCAGTGGATTAACTATGGCTAAACAGGCATGTACTGTATTCATTTACCACACCACACCACACCACACCACACCACACCGCTGTTGAGGGATTTTAACCTGTGTCACATGCTGGCCTACTTGTTGCTGTGGAAGAGGGGTGCACAACTGTAGTCCTCCAGGGCCGCAGTCCTCCTGCTGGTTTTCATTTCTTCCTGGCACTTAATGTAATTGATCAATTAGTGTCAGTGATTGGCCACAGATTTCACACACTTTGTTACCCAGGTATATAGTAGTTCAGTTTCTACTCAAAAGGCAGGAATGATACAGTACACAGTGGTCCTTGAGGATCTGGGCTGTGCACTCCTGCTGTAGAGGCTCAAATGTTTCAACACATGCTAAACTGAAAAGAGTGGCTATGAGTGTCAAAAGTCAATGGAGGGACAGCATCTTTCTTCACTTTTTAAGATTGCAAGGAAATTAGTTTTGGTGCATATAAAATAAATATTTGGTGCAAATTAAACAGTTGGAGCTTGTTTTGCCAAGACTTTCAGTAATGGATTCTGTCACCTTAATCAAACTTAGAGAGAACATTATGACATGTTCAAAATGGCGACAGGCCACATTGACTCAAACAGATTTGAAAGACGTTATCTGGTCTCTGCATCTTTCTCTCAAAAAACTCTGTTCCATGTCAGGATAGGCTTACTAACTCCTTTAAAACAATCAATCAGTACCACTGTTCATACAGAACATATGAATGATTGGAAGATGTTGTGTGTGCTTGTAAATGTTTCCCTTTAGTAGGATGACAAGTGTTGAAAATAATCTGTAGAATGAGAGGAGCACAGAGAGGGGTTTAAAGCCATGGAACTCAAACAGCCTAATCACAAACAAACACAGCAGAATTCCTCTGGACAGGCCGGGTCACCTGCAGTACATCACCAGAGGGGCTTCTCGCCATAAGCCATAAAACCCACCTGGACATGTGTGGGGCTCGCCCTCTTACCACTTAAGGTAACACACAGGTCGACAGGTCAGTCTTTACAGGGCATACTCTGTGGATGATTCAGATAACACACGGCCAGCATGGAGCGCCTAAGGTGAGCTCCCCCTCCCTCATCCATGGCAGTGAATAATATGAACCAACCCTGGTGTTTTACTGTAACACTGCCTCCCAAAGAGTCACAGGCTCAGCTGAAATAATAATCACGGCTGATTCATTTATCAAACCAGTGTTGTTTTCACAGAAAAGTACATTGGGTGTACACACACACACACACACACACACACCATGTCAATTAATTATGGAGTTTGTTGGGATGATTCCATCATAGCAGAGGATTACAGTCATAACAATGTTAATTAAGAGCACATGAAACCACAACAATGAAAACATGACCAACAAAACATCAGTGTGCGAGTGTCATAACAGAGAGTAGGCTCCATGGTTACAGAGGATTTTCGGGGGTCTGATGTTTCAACTTCACAGACAGGGGCTTGTGTTTTGTGTCTCGAAGTTCAGCAATTGCATTTTCTCACTTGGACAAATACTAGTTATTATATCGGATATCTATGTATTTCTTAAACTCCTACTAAACAAGGATAGGCAATAGGCATGTATGCCCCGGCTGCTTGACACAATATAACACAACACAAGGATTTTACATTGGCTTCCTGTGGTTTTTACAACAGAGATATACAAGTACATTGCAAACAAATTGAATAGTATTTGTTTTGCTGGTTTGTAGTTACCTTTCAGTCGACTCGGTTCGACCCCTCACTATGGGACACGCACTCTATGTACCTATACGTTGAAGAAGGTTGACAGCTAGCCTCTGTGCTCGCAATTCTTTTAAGTTATTTTGAAACCCCTGCTAGCTTGGTGATAATTCCTCAAATTATAGGCTTATAACTTACTAGGTCTCTTGTGTGGGATACGGCTAGCAATTGGATGGCCGGCTAGCTTGAATGACTAGTGGTTTTCGGATCACTTGAGCCCTTGACAAAGCTATTTTTAAAAAATAGGAATATTAGCGCCCTGTTCGCAGGAAGGTTGGCTAGTTAGTGTTCGAAGTTCTCAGACTACTTAAGATCTCACTAGTTTGACATCATTCCTAACTGGTTACCTTGTGTAACAGAAGCTAGGTCTCTTGTGAGTTTTGGCTTACCACTAGGATCTTAATAAATTACTTGTGCCCACTGCAGCGGACACAGTCTCGTTCTGACTGAACTCAGTCTCGTTCAAGGTCATAATTGTATAGTGGTGTTAAGCGAATAGGTACACAGAGTGTGTGTCATAGTGAGGGGTCTCCCTCATCTCCTTCAGAGAACCTGGGTTACATTCATAACCTCTATTCTCCTTCAAGTCAAAAGTTTACTTGTCTCTAAGGTATACAGTTATAGAGAACACCCTCGCACGCACGCACGCACGCACGCACGCACGCACACATATTTTTCTTAGTCCTTGCAAGGTTACTAAAGGTGTTGGATAGTTTGAGTTTGGAGGCTGTCTGTCTGGTATGTTGCTCTGTGATCCAGGGGCCATGTTGTCCATGCAGTCTGCCATTAGCCTGACACATGGTAAATGAGAATGCTCTCTTGACATTTACAATTGAATAATGGGCCGTTTGGAGGATTGGGGGTGGAAACTAAATAGATTTCAGTTTCTCTTGCGGTCCAACTTTGATTCACCTGTTCTCTCCAAAATAAACATTCTTTCCAGAAGAGAAAACTTCTCTTCTATTCTTCTAAATTGTGGCATATCTGGGGCGAGTATGAACATTTGGGGCACCAGACTGAGGCCAATTTTCCTAATTTCCATGACTCCATTTTTCTTCCTTGTCAAAGGTTGCTAGACTGCACAGTGTGAAAATGTGAGTTAATCACTGTGGCATATACAGTAGTATACTGGTATGCCAGACATTGCCTCCCAGGGGGACTCCATTCCATTAGGCTGTGTCAATGAGGCTTATCCTCTGCTGGACCATGGTGGGTATTCTCCCAGGTACACCGTTTTATTGACAGAAGTCACTACAGCCACCTGGTGAGTTATGCCATCCACTCCAGATACATTTTAAGAGAAAAGAAAATCAGGGCAGTCATAACAGAATAACAAGAACACCTGCTTTCTCTGTTGGGCCTGGGTGAGGCTAATTAGAGAATCAGCAATCCATCAATATCCTCCTCTGATGCGGTTTACAGCAGTAACAAGTTCTGGGTGTGGAATTTTGGGGAGGTGTTGGGATGACAAATGAAGCACTAGGCAACCAGGACTGAACAAGAGGAATGAAAAAGACTCTCTGTGTCTCTCCCTCTCATTCCTTGTGTCTTTGGGCCAGGACACACACCTTGCATCTGTTTCAAGCCATGGAGCACACTCTTCAACATACCACAACATGAAACACACCACAACACGTTATAACCTTTATAATGTGATTTATCTTAGCTCCAATCTGCCTGCCTATTCATCGCATCAATGCCTGCTGTGACACCATTTCAAGATCTCATGTCAGATAGTTTTGGATACTGTTGTCGTTCCATTTTTAGTACTGGAAGAGAACATTAATGACTTATTCCACAGCAACAACAAATTATTCTGCCCTTTCTAAACTCTTAGAGCTGTACCATACATATGGTGTTTACAGCTCTTCTGTACATGGAGACACATACATGTAGCTGACCCCTCCATTACCTCTGGATAAGACAAAACAGAGCAGTGGTTTGGGGTCCTGAATTCCACTGTGAAAGCTGGCTGGAGCACTCTTCCTGTATTATTAGTGCAATAGAAGCCATGTGTTGATTTCCTCACTCGTGCTTAATGAACACACATAAAATACATGGACATGGTCATCACGCACATACTGTAGCAGTATCACGGGACAGTCATTACCAGGAAAAGAGGATGGGCTTCCCACACATTTCTCAATCATCAATTCAATTATATCATAGATCTTAATTATCCTTGCCAAATTAAATGTCTCTGTAAATGATGGGCTTCAGCTCACTTGTCTTGCAGTGAACATCAACATAAAAATGTACTACCACACAAGATAGGCCTACTGTATACTGCACGTAATTAGGGGTTATAACCGCATCTCATTGTTTGAATTTCTTAATAAGGTTGACACCCATAACTTTCTCAGTTTGTTCTGTTTTGTTCTGATGGTGCAGACAATGAAAAACAAAGTGCAGCCTGAGCTGAGCTCACAGGCGTAGAAGCTGAGGCTGAGGCTTATAAAACTGGCAGCTCTGTACTACAGACTTTGGTTTTAATTACTGCCATGCTTTACACTACCAGAGGCACCAAACACTGGCTGCAGCGTCACAGCTACGTTTTTGATGTGGACAGACAATCCAATTCTTTATTGTGTCGTACAGTAAACCAAATGTGAAGAGTGGAGACATTAAAGAGATCAAATTCGAATAGTTTGGTATCAAGGGACATATTGAGTTAGAGATCATTCTGGGGTTATGCAGGTTTTGTGTCATGGCTTCAAAGGTTGTTGCTTTTCAACAGAGAGTGTCATCGGTCTCGCCAAATAACATGGCAATTGTGTCTACAGTATGTTTGGCACAACACGTTTCAACCACATTGTGTTCTCACTATCCCCTCCCTCAATCTCTCCATCTCTATCTCCCTCTTTCTCGATTAATCCATCTCTCCTATTGTTTTTGGCTTGGTTAGTTAGCACATGTATAGCTCTCAAAGTTAGGCCTACGAAATCACAGTTTGATGAGCAAATTGCTCTCATATGGGCAACTAATATCAGCTGTTTCTGCTTCAGTCTCATCCCGTAGTAATGTAAAAGAGATGACCAATTAACAAGTTTAACTGCTAGGAACCCACTTATCACTTAAATATATTTTTGCATAACATGTTTTCACTAGCAGCAACCTGTCATACGGATGAGGCATTTATAAGTTGTATTATACAAAAATCAATGGCTATATACAGTATATTTCAAGAATATTTCAAGAAGAACATTTAAACACCTTTTTCTAACTTCTTTTCCATTAGTTAACTAACACCTACTCAACTCAAACTTCAATGTCTAAAACTGAATGGATATTGATGAGTTTTTTTTACCAATTTCATTGAGAATGAAATACATATATTGGACAGAGCAGTGCATGCACATGTGTGTGTTTGGTGCTTTCGTCTGCTATGTTTTATTGCTCTTAGTTGCTGAGTTATGACCTGTAATCCACAATGCCAGCGGTATGCCCAGGATATGAAAGATTCATGGGCCATCTCACCGACGTTACTACACAGTAATCCTCCCTAAATTAGAATATGTTATGCAATTTCACATATGAGAGCCAAAGTAAAGAGCCTTTTGTAAATGATTGCTGTGGTCACCATTTTCTTTCATGGGTGATTGTACTTTGGTTATTGAGAGGCAGGCCATTTATCAATGCATTACAATGATAGCAAATCTTGTCCTCACTCAAGTTATTGATAGTTTTTCAGGTGATCTCATCAGACTAACTGGTTTTACTGTTGCTGGAGAGGAAAGGCTGTTGGCTTGAGTCTGTGTAAAGCTTTCAACATAAAACTGTGCATTTTTGAATAGTTATTGCCCCATGCGTTGTACATCTTAAAGTGAGGGAGTGACCAGATATTGAGCCAGGCTCCACAACACCAAAGCAGGCTTCAACCGACCACACTCAATACTGCCAAAATGGCCTCCAAAAACCTCCTCCTGAGATTTACAGAGTTGGTGGGCTGTTTTTAAATGTTTCCAAGGCGTTTTGTGAGAAAGAAATGAGAGGTGTTGTTTACGATTGTGTTGTGGGATATGTGGTCAACTGGATGGGCTTAGGGCTGTTCTTAGGGCTTGTTCCTTTATTCTGTAAGTTGTATTGCTTTTGCTTACAGACTTTCTTTTAACAAGAGTCAAACTTTTTCATTGGAGGTCTGTGTGACTTTTGGCAGTACACCTCATATAGCTGAGAAAGTTTAAATACTGCCAAGTCATCTTTTTTCTAAATTGTATTTGCTTTTTGTACAGCCATAACACTATTGGCATCTAAACATGTACAGTGTGCACGCAACTTAACACATGTTAGGCGATGTGTCATGAATAGCTAGGCTAGATGGGTATGCAGTTTAGACAGTACATTATCACATTTCACATTCCACACCTGGGGAAGTAAGCAGTTGAGGCCAGGACCCAGGGCAGTCGTGGCAATGACGAAGGTTGGTGTGAACGCCGCGACTGACCACACAAGCCGTTGGGGAAAGTGGGATTTGTTTTTGTATCTTTAGTTGGACATATTCTTTGGGATTCTTTTGTGTGTTATGTAATACCATTTGTCACCCCATGAATTCTACCGGTGCTCCAGATGGCCAGAATAGATAGTACGAATAGAATTCATGAGATAGTACGATAGTACGAAGCTACCATAGCAAGAATATCTTCACATTCTCACTAAGCACTAAGTTAGTAGTAAAGGCATTACGGTTGAGTGGTTAAGGAAAGGGTAACCTAGTTGTTAGGGGAACGCATTAGCATTAGTCTGCCTGGTACATGTGTTACTCTAAGAGACAACAGATTGTAGCTGTTCCAAAGCAGTAGTTTCCGTACTACAGCCAGTAGCTGCCTGGAGCATGTCGCTCCTTGGCAGTTGACGTACGTCCTGACCAACAGATAAAAGGAGTAATGGAAGGTACAGATAAAGTGCCTGAGGACTAGTAACACGATGCAATCTGGTAGGCCATCCAGCCTGTTTTTCTTTTGTTTTTTGGGGGCGCTGGGGGAACGGGGGTTGCAGAAAGCTCACTGCGGCCCATTTGATCGCTTTTCAAGAAAGTAATTCAGCAGTGGACTCCTCATAACCCTCACTCGCCTGTGCTCCTTAAACACAGGTTGAGAGGAGGGGATGGGCTTCCACTCCCCCATCTTGTAGAGAGGTGGCAGGGGGGGGGGGCACCTGTGATGTTCACAAGTTATCAGGCAGCTCAACACTCCACAAAGCTGGCTCTCATCACAGATCCCGACCTAACGTAACAAGTTCACCAAATAAAGATTGATCGGATTACCGGCCATCAATTTCTATAGATCCGGAGGAGGAGAATAAAGAGAAATATAACAGACCGTTATAGGAGACGAATCTGACCACGCACAGGATAGTAGTGAAGACTGAAGCTTATCACCAGGTTAGTGGAAATCAGTTAAAAATGGCTGGATCAACAGTGTGCTAGCTGGCTCCAAATGCACACAAACGCGCCAGTAGCAACACGTGCAATGTACCGATGGATTATCAGACACACAAACTCAAGTTCAACCTGAAAAGAACTACGCGAAAAGTAGCCCGGTAGTGGTTCATAGTAATTACCTAGTGTGGGTTTATAACTAGCCAACCACTCTGCTGTTGGTTGCTAGCGAGCCAGGCTAATGCTAGCGAGCCAGGCTAATAACAGTGACCAGTAGCAAAAACAGTGCTGCAACCAAGTCTTAACTAATGTGGAAAACACAAGTGAACAAACTAGAGTCTTTCTTTTACTTGGTGTATTAAAAGAGGTATTTCACTTAGTGTAGCAAAAGAGGGGAGCACTTGAGTGGTGTACACAAAGAAAAATCACCCACCAGCTAGCAACAAAACACACATGGCATCAGAAGGGCACGAGAGAAAGTACCTAGGTTAGTAATTTTATCTCTTGTTGGCAAAACCAAACTGGAGACAACTTCGCTTGGTATAAGTGAAGCCTAAATCAGTGGGATTCCTGTGAGAAAGAATAAGCAACCTAATGCCTCAGGGAAGTTGAACATTTAAGCTAGGAAGCGGTATCGGAACACTGCAGATGGGCTTGAGTGAAGAGTGAAAAGAATTAAATGGGTGCGCATTGCAGTCGCTTTTATAGGCTGGGCTGGGACGACTTGTTCCAGGTGTGATTGAATAGGGTTTCAGCGTGTAGGGTAGAAGACCCTAGCAAAGCATTCTTCTTTTTGTTGCTTCCTGCCTGTTGCCATTGCCTGATATGTGAATGCACACATGTTTAGCTGGTAGCTACTATCATGTGCAGGCACACATATCCTATAAGTGACCGGTCTGGAATGAGTGCAACATAATACCCTGCATGTACAGAGGCTACTGTACTGTTCAGAATCTCTCACAATGGTTCACACATTGATTCATATATATTTTTGGCAGTTATAGCAAAGAATTTAGGAACATCGTGAGGCTGTTGTTCACATACTCTGCAATCCTAGAAGTGCATGTTTATTGTAATTGGGGTTGGTTAAGAGCTAGGTCAATTGAAAATGTGTCCAGGTGTTTGTGTTTTATTATGTGGTGAAAAGTCTTAATACAAGTGGTCTAACTTGAAAACCTCCCAGCAAGTGTGACGCACACAAATATGTTGGTCACAATTTGGTGTTTTGAGGATAAGAAATATTTTACTCAGCTGTCACAAGTTTTTTTTTTCCAATATACCTTCTATTGGAACAATGTATATCTAGTGTGTACCACGAGGGGAGCTGCAGGAGTGATAGGAGATCGTTTACACAAAATTCCTCTACAGCACACGAGGAAGACTAGCCTTGAAATTATGAGATGTTCATCTCACTAGCATTTTACTTTGGTGACAGTTTTGAATAGTAGTATGTTTTTGATCGAGTGAAAAGGTACTAGCGTGTTCTCCCATGAAACGTATGGTCCGTTGGTATGCTAAGCTATTTTTATTGAATGTGAATGAGGGGAAATGCTTCGGTCATTTACCCTGTGGTAAATCCAAAATACCGCACCTGTAATACTATAATTTCACTAGCAATGTCCTGTACTAGCTTCCTACGATTGAATACCAATATGCTTTGTGTGAAGAGAAGTTTATATTTGTTTACATGTTGTTATGGTCATGGCTATGCTATGTAATTGCTACTGTTCAGGGTTAGCATTAACATTTTATCAGAAAATAGGCGTCCTCAGAGGTTTTTGTAATGAAACAGCTAATCTGTTAAAACAGTTTTGAATCTTTTGACAAAAACTAGCTGCTCTAGTGTAATTACTAGATTGTATGTATTATATGTATATGTAAGATACAGAATTTATGCATTTAGGTGCTTTTTCTTTATTTTCTTTTATACTGTGAACATACTGATATTTTTGTGTACTTTTGTAACACTTTTGGACACTTGGAAAAAAAGGAACAACATGCAATATACTCCTGGAATATATGAATTTAATAAACAACACATGAGGAAGACTAGCCTGATGAAAAGCCACTGATCTCTCCTGTCTTCTTTCTCCCTATTAAATACAGGACTTATTATCTGTTAATTTAATCATACAGTATGCTGTAGCTAAAATCAGACACCTAAAGGTAGCTCGCTGGATCACCTCAGCTGCTCCTAGCTAATATGTTTGCTGTTAATCCGGCTATAGCTAGCAAAGCAACTAATTCTCTGCTGAAGACTTAAAAAGACAAATCTGGAGTCTTTAATGGGTTTAAGTGTTTCTAGAACTAGAACTTTAGAAAAAAAAACGTTAAAAAAAAAAAAATGTTTTTAGGGCATTTCTGCTTCATTGGGATAGAGATAGTAGAGATTGACAGGAAGGATGGGTGAGAGAGAGGATGACAGGCAAGATATGTCGAGGGCTGGAATCAAACCAGGAACTTTGCAATTATATGGTATGCGCATTAGTGTGTTATGCCACTAAGCACTCCTAAAACTAGACTTTTGATATGGTTGTCAGCTTTAGAGGACTAGGCTATTAAAGATGAGGTATGTGTTTCACCTCTTCACACATTGTCAATAAATGTATCTTGGATTAAGAAAGTGGATTAGGGCCTTTTAACAGTTACAGTTCATTGTGTCTGGTGAAAATGAAAACCCTCTGTCTGAATCCAAATCGCAATGTAAAGGCTCATTTTGAGCTCTGTTTTTTCAAGCGTCATGTCTGTCTGTCTGACCTGTCTGGCCCTGCTCAATTACTCCCTTTTTTAAGACACATGGCTATGCGTTATCAGACCTGGGAGAAGGTCCAGATATTCCTATGTTTATCCAAATCAGAGAAAAAGTAGTAAGTCAGCAAAGCCCAGAGAGAATAATGTAATGCACTGGGTCAAGTTGAGATAAAAGTAAATAACTGTAATAAGCCAAAGAACTAACTTAATTTTCTTATTCATCGCAGAAGATAAATTGTCTCCAGTTCACAGTATGTGGTTTGTGACACTTTCATAGGGTATTACCTACTTGTGTAGGAGTGCTGTGATGAAGCTGCTTGCAGAGGAATGACATCACTAAAGCATGAACTAATTGCTCTCATCTGTACCTGCTTGCGAACTCTGACCAGGCGCATCATTTATTACTGTTGCGTAAGCACTAAATAGACCCCAAAACATGCATGCACCTATTTTCAGGCAAAGGTCGGCATTTATAAAACTTGAACTTGATATGAGAATGTGTACACACATTCTAGAGGTAAAGTTTGGGTTTGTGAGAGGTGCTACACAAATACAATATTTTCCTCTTACTTGCATTATTCTTATATTATGTAAGGCGTGAATATTATACACTGGGGATTGAAGCCGTTGTCACCACTTATGTAAGGAGTGAATATTTAGTGTTTCTCACATTATAAGTTTAATTGAACTTCGAAGCAGCATGAACAACATACAGTAACGTCAAGTGTAAGATCAAAGACGGTGCCAAGAGCACACCTGGGAACCTGAATTAAACATCTGTTCAACCAATCTCTGTCTCACAATTATTGTATTATTATTGATATTAGCCTGTTGCATGTAATTAGAATGACACATGGCTGAATTATTATGGTTATTACTATTTCTATCTTGCTTTTATTAGGCCTAGTTGTGTCCTAATTTGCCATCATTAATTGTAATCTCCATGTGGAGAAGACATGTCTTCAAGAGGGGGCATCCATATCCCCCTGCATCTGCCACTACTCACTGTCATTAAATGATTGCCATGATCCGTTGGTTGAAGGGGAAAGCTCTGCCGTGCCCTTTCCTTGGTGCCTCTACTTTGATATCGGACCACTTGGCAGAGGTCCGAGAGGGTGTGCGTTCACAGCAGCTGTCTATGAGCTTGTTTCACTTCAAAATTGAATGAGACTAGAATTCAGACGAGGCGGGGGCAGTGTATTTGTGCAGTGCAAATCACCACATAACACAACCATCAACTTAATATACAGTGCCCTGCACAAGTAATGGGACAGTAAAGCATTTTTTCTTCTTTTGGCTGTACACTCCAAAAGTTTGTATTTAGTAATCAATTACTGTCATGGATTTAGTAATCAATTACTATCAAAAATCATTACTATGAGGTTAAAGTAGAGCTTCTCAGCTTTTATTTGAGGGTATTTGTGTACATATTGGTTTCACCATTTATACATAGTCCTCTATTTCTGGGCACCAAAAGTAATGGGACAATTGGCTTGACAGGTGTTTCTGGTAAATCAAGTGTGGTACGTCACATAATTTGTGCAGGCATAAGATAGCTGTCAATGTCTAGTATTGATTCTAGGTTTTATGTTTGCCTCATTGAGGTATACCCCACTGCGATGTCTGTGTGCTTGTATTAAACCCCTGCCAACTGTAGGGCTTTTCCTGATTCAGGTACAATCAGGAAAAGTATCAAGGGAACATTCATGATTGGTCATGACAAGTGCCTCCCACAATGACGGTTGCTGTTTCATGCAGTCTGTGAGGAGTAACTGTGGAGCTCCACAGCACCTTGCACTAAAAACTGTGTGAGCCTCGGTCTTGCCAGTCTCGTAAATCTCAAGCTGTTACGGTCAGATCTAATGAACCCAAGCGTGGACACAGAGTCAGGACACGAATATAAAATATATAAATGTTTAATAACGGGGGCTGGGAATGGGACAAGCAGGGGAAAATGACAAACGGGGTAGGGCAGGCAGGCAGGTAGGGCAGACAGACAGGGCAGACAGACAGGGCAGGTAGGGCAGACAGACAGACAGGGCAGGTAGGGCAGACAGACAGACAGGGCAGGCCCAAGGACTCTGGAGAAACGTAAAAGGCAGAGCTGGGAGGGCAGGCAGGTGATGGTGGGGGAGCTGAGGTTTCTATGAACGTTTCAGGTTTGTTTGCCCTTGCAGGCCAGCATCTTCTGATTGCACTCACTTGGACTGGAGGGACTGGAGGGAGAGAGCTGTTGGCTGCTGTTTAGGGCCGCTGACAATAAAGACAGGTAGACCCCCGACCATACCGGTTAATTTAAAGGTGGTTGTCACGCTATTCTGTCTAATCCAGTTCTTGCCCCACCTATCGGATGGTTTCAAGGGTTATTACTTTACTTTTGTTCAGAAATGTTGCTATTATACAGTACAAGTGGAATAGCAACTGTTCCTACTTCCTTACTTGTGCAATAGTAAAAACACATAAAATACAAATACAAAATGTACTATGCATAATATAGTGCTAATACTGGTTAATGAAAACATGCTGTGTGAGGATGTTTTATCACGTGTGGTAAATGTATTGACACAGGTGGGGTAATGTATTTTAAAAATGCTGAGGGAACACGCAATCGTATTCAGCGAGTACAAAGGAAGGTGATTAGGAATGGAAAAGCTCAAGACATTGTGGCGCTACATATCAACAGAGCTGGACCAGACCTTATTACAATACTCAGGGATTGCAATTTTGATTGAAATGATAATGAAGAACACACGTTACCCTCTTTGATATGGTTTATGTTCATGCGCTTTGAGCTTTTATTAATTTAGCAGATGCCCATACTACATGTTGTTTGCAGTGTACATGAGAATGATTGATGACATGCATTATGTGATTGATAACAAGCATTTTCCATAGAGCATCGATTAATGCCTCACCTCAGACTCCCGAAGGTTGTAGGGTGGACGAAATGCTGTTACAAGGCGAAATGGCGTGATTTTAGGGAGTCAATTATGTCCGGCAATATGTTATGTTCAATATGTAAGTTCTGTAAAATACATAATGTGATATTCTAATGATTCTGGTCTCCAGACGTCACTCTAGGTACTTTTCTTAGTAATGAGGGCCCAGGGCTTCTCGTCTTAACTTGTGTCATGAGGTCATGTGACCACTATTGTGTAGAGTCCACTTTATCATGTCCATAACTGTCTGAAGTTTATTAGAGAATAAATGTGCAGTCCTTGAGCGTTATTGCGTGAACTTTTTTCCTCTTCAGAACCTTTATGGTGGTATAATTATTTTTACAGATACTTGGGACCAAAGAATGTTATGACATCGTAAAGGGTTGCCGTTAGGACTAGTGTAAATTATGTGATATACAATATGGACACAAGTTACCAAGTAGTATACAGTACAACTACAGTAACTTAGGAGGTACAAAAGTTCCCATATAGGATATGACTTTTTGAACTCAGTAATAGCCTGGTGGTCTAATGACTGCCGCCCATATTAACCTGAGGAAAAACGAGCCATTAACGCACCTTAACAACTCCCCCCTAGTAATGTGTCATTGCAGTCTACTGTGCTCTTAACACTTACAGAGAAAAATGCAGTATAGGAAAGAGTAGGTAAAGTCAAAGGCCAAGGAAACAGAAAGGCACATTAGGAATCTTGGGAAAACAGTGGTAATTTGCTCTTATGTTGAGTCAGGAAATGAAAATGAATACCTCTACCATAGAGGCACCTACAGTAGCATCCCACAGGGGTCTGCTGTAACAATCTTAGTCTGACTGGGCCTGTAACAGTAACTACCCGACCCCACTGAGATGAAGTAGTAGACCATCAGGGCCTTTCAGTAAACACTTGTGTGACACTGAAAGCCAGCCAATACCTCATGCGTGGCATGACAGCTGAAACAACATGCTCATGTCATCGGGAAGAAAACCTGGCCACTCAGTTTGGGCTCTGTCGTAATGCCTTTATAGGTGCTTTCCCCAAATCATCTGCAGCTGTGTCAATGGAAGGCACAAGGGGGTCAAAAGGACATCTGATTGCAAGTGGATAACCTGTTCCTCCACGAAATACAGAACATATCGATCCCTTGACCTAGGAAACTAGCTAAGTGAAAGTGGGCACACCAAGGTGAAGAACTCTTATCTGCAACTCTGTAGGTGCTGTGAACCCTAGTAGGCCTGGGTATAGTATACCATATATACATAGATCTGATATACTGTATTTAGACCTGAGTTGTATCCGCTCCCACCTTTTATCCAAGAGATTGAATTTAAAAACCAAATTATAGGAGGTGATGTTCTCCGCCCACCTGAGGTCCTGTGAAATTATTGTCCCCAGGAATCTGAATGACCCCACAGTGTTAACTGGCTGCACTAGGAAGCCAGGCTGTCAACTTCCTTTCTGTAGGCGGACTCATCCCCACTGGAGATTAATCCAATGAGGGTTGTCAGAAGGGTGGCTAGATGTGCAGCTATAGGTGTAGAGGGAGAAGAGTAGAGGAGGGCTCCAGTGCTGATGGTCTGGGGCTCCGAGACAAGCTTGCCCAGCCGCACGTGCTGCTCCTGTCTGTCAGGAAGTCAGTGATCCACCTGCAAGTGGGCTCAAGCACACTCAGCTAGGATAGCTTGTCCTGGAGAAGAGCTGGGGCGATGGTGTTGAATGCGGAGCTGAAGTCCACAAACAGGATCCTGGCGTAGGTGCCGGGGGAGTCTAGGTGGATGGAGGATGAAGTGGTCCCATGTTGACTGCGTCGTCTACAGACCTGTTGGCTCTGTAGGCGAACTGCAGTGGGTTGAGGAGGGGGTTGGTGATGGCCTTAAGGTGGGTCAGCACGAGGCGCTCAAAGGTCTTCATTACCACAGAGGTCATGGTGATAGTTTAACTACGTTTTACATATACAGCGTTTGTTTAAAATTATGTTGTTTACAAACAATGGAGTAAAATACTTATACTGTATATGCTTATACTGTATTGTGGGTTCTCATAGGGTAAGACTTGAATGACAATGACTTTACAGTATATCATTAATTTAAAAGTAAAACAATTGATGTACCAATCCCAGATTGCCCCTTTAAGGTGTAAGGGTTTTGGGTTTATTTAAGGTGTAAGGGTTTTGGGTTTATTTGGGATTGGATTGTGTCCCCAGACATATGAATACACAGACATATGAATTGCACAAAATATGACAGAAGGCCAGATTTTTCTGTAAGAGAACTCCAACCATACTCCCACACCCTCCACCCAAATTTGGATTCTGCATTTTGGCATTATTGCCCCCCCCTACCCTCCAATATACACTGTACAAATATATAAGGTGTTGTGTTTGACAATGCATCTTTGATGTTTCTTCATAAAAGTTTGTGAGACTTTTGGGTAACTCTAGAATGGAAAAGCAACTATATTTGTCTTTTTGAAGTACTGTATATTTGGCCTCCAATAACAGTTACCGCACCACCACCACCACCACCACCACCACCACCCACTACCCCTAAATACCTCCCTCTTGAATGTATCACAAGCCACTGTGTCTTTAATTTGATAGCTCCGATCAGCATTAAAATCTAAGAGGAGGTTTTGAGATAGACCAGATGGCTCCCCGTCCAAGACTCCTTCACACAGTTTTAAGTCTTTGGCATGCAGTGCGCGGGTGAAGCTAATCTAGCACAGTGGGGCTGCCAGAAAGAGCATTAGACGCCCACCCCTCACAAACATGAAATGACCAGAGCCCCACTGAGACTGTAAGGGGACGATGCCTGGCGGCACAGAGCTATCCTGCAGAATCAGAACATCATGTTCAGGATTCAGTGGACACATGCTGGGATTGCTTTGGGCACCAGGCAAGAGGAGTGTGTGTATGTGTCCATTTTTTTTTCAATTGTTAAATGTAAGAAAAACTGTTTTGAGTGCTGGTACTGTAGACCAGAGATTATCTGATAATGATATTTATGTGTGCCATAGCTGCACCAACTATTAATCAAGTTTTGGAATAGTGGTTATGGTAAATCATTACATTATTCATGACAATTGTCACAATCAGTGACACAATCACAATCAGCCATTGGGTTGGGGAATTTAACATGATTCATGTCTCTCTCCACAATCAGTGTCACTAGTGCCACACTCAACCCTAACCCTAACCCTAACCCTAACCCTAACCCGCACTAGTGCCACAACAACCCCCACAACAACAACCCTCAGAGTGGGGAGGCATGACAGCTGAAACCTGAAATTTAAAGTCAAAGACAGTTATGAGTCAACTGTTTTTGACGATCAATTCAATTTGGTCCTGTTTGCTCTGGTGTGTATGGATGGTTTACTATGCCTTGTGTTATCTGTGGTCAATGTGGACCTGGGTACTTGGAACTGTATGGATTTATCTTCATTCTTTTGAAGAAGGTGAAAGAACATAGACCAATAATATGTCACTGTGCATTAGAGCTTTTTGGTTTTGTGGGTAATTTATGTGGCATAGTGCAAAGGGCTTGGATGTACAGTATGTGCTTTGGATAGACTCCGGAACCTTTAAATGAACACTGACTTGAGGAGAGAAAGTAACGGCTCGTCCCATGTGTAAGGTTGTTCCCTCTGAGGTCAGTCTGTGCCAAAAGCCAATCTGGTTATGATTCAGCTGATGACATCACCACTTAGTAGGACAAAGTTTGTATGAGGATATGGTGCAAGACCCCTGTAGGTGCAGAATAAAAGCCTTTCGGGTGAGTGAAAAAGTAAATGCATGTGTTCTATGAGTAACATCGTGTACCCTGTGACATTCACAGTGTTCTGGGGTCTTTGGGATTTTGCACGTAAGGCACACAAGACAAAAGGGACTGATCAGTAAGATGTATCCTCAGTCCAAAATGTGTTTGATAACAGACCTTATAAGTTTGCAAGATTTTTTTACAGAATAAAAAAGAATGCGTACTGCAAAGGGCATGTATATTAGAGTCACATTATGCAATCAGATGTATACATAGCAATGTAACCTGATGAAGGGGATTATCAGATCAATTTATAAATTCAGTTTACTCACATACAGTTATCACTCATTCAAAATGATTAAGCACTGTATCACGATGACGGTGATGGGAGAGCTAGTGGACATGAACTTAATGGGGGTGAGGCACAGCACATAGCCCAGGACAGAGGACCTGTGCCCTAATAGCCCAATAAGGGTCAAGATGACTAAGTAAAGTAAAATACTTGTGTTGCATCATAATCTAAAATAAATTGGGTGAACAGAATACTATAAAACAGAGTAAGAGGTAAAATGTTTGCCATACTGTACTGTATGTACAGGCTGAAGAAATTACTGTATTTTTGTTGACTCTTTCACAGTATGTTAAAGACAGGAACAATAATGGTAATGACACACAGGCAGGAGCTCATGCCAGCCCTGATCCTAAGTGTTGCGTAATAGCGTTTTATGAAAGCAGTCTCGCTGCGCACAAAGCCACCTGCAACACTGAGTGCCCCGGACGAGGAAATTCAATCTTGTAAATAAACTCATTGTAATTGAGCTTGTAAAGCCTTGTTGGTCTGGGACAAGCTAAGACGCCCTGCTGATATAGTGGTTTCCATATGGTGTTAAATAAATTACTCCCGCCTGCAGATCTCCCCCTCACACTTACAGCGTGACGTATTTCAACAGACACAGGATAAGTGGACATCTCACCAAGCACGTAACAAATGAGAGGTACATTTCATCCTCCAAGCTCAGCTATTGATTTTGAACAAAGAGTCATCTTTGTTTTAAGGGTTAATGCCCTTTTTGCTGGTAAAAAGGAAAGCAATTCCGTGTGGCATGTTCATGTCCTTTGAAGAGGGTACCAGATTGATAGGCTGGTCTGCTATGAGGTCCAGTTTTACGTCATTTTTCACTCTTTCCTATCCCTTTGTGAAACCAAATACCTTGTCAAACACCCCTCTCAAGCTTCAAAAGGTTGGTTGTGAGAGAATTAAGTGTTTTTTGGAATACCTGTTTCCAGCTGGTAATTTCCCTTAAACTGTTACTACACATTACTGTAAAGACCAAATGCTATTACAGTAAGCTGAGCTCTCTGTAGAATGCATAACAATATTCACTTTCTATCTATCAGAAATATGCTATAATGCTCATTGTGGTTAATATTGAACCTTTGCACGAGTTCAACAGAGGTCATTGAAAACACAAGATGTGTTATTGTGAGAAGTTGCGTAATGCGTCAAAGTTGGCTCTCGCCTCTCTGTCGGGCCCCATATTTGTTGTTACACCATCTTGATTGATTTCTGGGGGGATTTTTTAATATCAAGACTAGAACAAGCCCATGGGAAGGTTGACATCCAAAAGATAAGACAAGTGCATTTATCAAAGGAACAAAATACTACTGAAACAATATCACTCAACCTTGGTCTATATCCACCCCCAGGAGCCACCCTCCCCAGTGCTACTCATCAACTCCTCAATGACGAACATCCGTTTGTATGAACCAATGACTGGCTTGACTCCACAATAATGACACATTTATGCCAAAAACACATTCCTCTGCTCAGTTTCTTTGCAACCTACAGTATCACCATTTTTCCATGCTCCTCTTTCTCTAGACATTGTCTCTTCTCTGAGTAACTCATGGAAAATGTTGGGCATCAAACTTTATGGGATTTATCACTGATTTAAAAAAATCTAATAATAAACAGCCGGACTACATTATAAAGAATTTACAAACCCTTTGCAAAATGTTTATATAGGGTACAGTTTGACTGACACTGTGCTGTAGATTATCTCACAGTAAGAACAGATAAGATCAGAGACATAACATTATCAGACTGTACAAACAAAGTGAGGCTGCATCGCATTTGTGCTCCAGGATAGTTTAACTTCAACCACTGTGGGATTGGCACATCTTTTGCCAAGCGATGGTTTGTTGTCTTTTTTGTATTGAATTTATTCCTGTATCTCCTCTCAGGTAATCCATACCAAAATGCTTAATTAAATGTTTGCCGCTTGACTGCCCAAAAATACTGTGTTACAGTCACCCATTTCATCAGGAGTTTGGGAGAAAGCATTTATTTAAACTCCTGTCAAGTTATTTTTTCATGAGTTGGAAGAACAATGCCCATTTTCTCTAGCACATGGTATCTACCCATTCAACACAATAGCTTAGTTCAATGAAATCAGAGAAAGAGATTTGGAGAGACAGTTAGTATTAGGCATGTTGGTCCTTTGTATGTATACCTATTGAAGGAGGTAATTGGACTTCTTTGTTTTGGTATATACACCTGATTCAGCAAATTACGGTCTTGATGATTAGTTGAATCAGGTGTGTTAATGCTGGGCTGCAACAAAAGCCTGCACACTAATTCCTCAGGACAAGGAGTAAAACACACTATTAAACTACTGTGGCTCATTCTAAGATTGGGGGTCAGTTATTTCTCTTTTATTCTAATCCATTGTAATGCTGTTTTCCTCATAAGGAAGCACTGGGCCCTTGGCTGAGACATTTGGTGACTAATGATGCCATCACAGGCAGGCCAGTGGCCGCTGCTGGCAGCAGACTCTCTAAGTCTAATCACTAGCAGACCCCTAAAGTCTCCCTTAGCTGCTGTGTGTTGATGTGTCATGTTCTGAATCACCAGTATGGTCCGTTTAGGTGGGGAGGGTTGGTTCTGGTCATGTGTTTGGCCAAGGAAGGCCCAAACACACTATGCGTCTATGAGGATCTTACAGTGCCTGTGCCTCCAAAAGATTATGCATGAAGCAACAAACATCAACAGCCTTATATCACAATACAGCATTCTGCTGTCTGGATCCTATTAGTCATTTTGGAGGACAGTTGACCTTTTGTGTTCAATGAAAACAATTATTCAAAGGCTTTGTTCGAAAACTCTGCTTGTAACCAGGCCAATGGAAGAGCAGCTATTTGCTGATGAGGAAGAAAACCCCTCATGAAAGACCCTGTTACTCCAAAGGGCCCAGAGAGGATTGCCTCTCTGTCACTCATCTCTCCCAGGCTCTGTGTTCGTGGCTGAGGGGTTTGGAGTGGCTGTACAGTATGTGGTTCTAGACTCTGGGCGCTGGATCCACCACCACACCCTTGCTGACTCCACACTAGACACCCACAGGCTGGGGTCTGACTCACACTGCTGGGCCTGGCTGCAACTTCACAGCTCCAGCAGTGGGGAGCAGAGGGTGGTGGTGGTGGACTCCCACACCCAACATCCCTAACAGCTTGAACATGCACTATAACTTGGAAGCTCATCTAATGGGATGAACCACCCAATGAGTGTGTACAATAAAGAGGGAGAAATAGAACAGTATGTTACTTGCTCTCACCCATATTTAGACCTTTGAAATTATAGGAAAACTGGATGAAATGTAAACCAAATATTACATGCAGATTAGTCTCGCGTAGCCATACCATAAATCATGTTGTTCTCACGCTTCCTTTGGAGGTCTGGAGGATTTTAGATAAGCCGATCTGGCTTGGACGGAGCGATAGGAGAATGTGCTCACAATTTCATTGGATGTTACATTCCATAACCCTCCCCCCACATGTCGTAGAATGGTTGCTTGTTGTTATGTGCGTTGTCTTTTCCAACCGGGTAGGACTATTTTGCATAGTTGTTGCCTATGCTAGCTTGCAACATTGTAGAAAATGGAAGAAAACCTGAAGGAAAAACTGTTCTGCCCAAACAAGGTATTTGATTACGGGTTTCCACACCTTTTCTGCAAAGGATTTCCCCAGGCTTTCCGAACTAGGGAAGGCTGGTCTCAACAAGGTTATGTGCAGATATACTGTACAGTACACTGTACATATTTACTGATACAAATATATTTTTACTCTATGAGTACAACTTGGTGTATTGTTCCCTCAGCTTTAGAGACTATGTCCAGTCTCTCATATTTCGTGACGTTTTTCAGCAGAAGGCCATTTGGGACTTTTCACTCAATGCATTTTTCCTTAGAAACTTCTGCAAAAACAAAAGCTATCGCAGTCAATTTCAATGTGCACCTTTCAAACCTTTTTTCTCTCACAATTTCATCACTTTTTTCACACAATTTCATTCCAAGACTTTCCGTTTTATGGGACACAGCATTTGTGGGAGTGCATCCCTACATGTGGAACCAATCTGGTGTAGCCTAATGAGTTTTGCAGGTGGTTGGAGTCATTGCGTGCTACAATACAGGCTGGTAGAGAAACCACATACTAAAGCAAGGCTGAGGTAACTGTCCATTTACTGCATTTGTATCTGTAATATTGGGATTCCTCTTTACTTATGTCCTGAGGAGGACATTTCACTTTAATCTTGAGTTGCCCATGATCAGATTGTAGCTCAATCCCCCTCTTCCTTCTCCTCTTACTACAGAGAACAACGAGGCAGGCTCCATGATCCTCTAGACTTTGCTTGTACAGGGCTAGTGTGTCCGTTGGCTCCTATTTTTTTAAATGAGGCAAGATAAGTATCACAGTTCAGATAATAAATGTTATCTACTCTAATAATCAATGTCAATCTATATGCAAAATAATTTGACAGTATTTCAATATTTTGTAATATCAATATTGTAAGAAAAACAGAAATTTGGCCAGTTTTCTTCTGGCTTGCCGTTTCTTCTTGGTGAAAGCAGGTATTGCTGTCAGTTTCTACAATCTACAGTATATTCAATGTAATTCAATGTAATGATCATTTCCAAAACTTTTGTGGGATCCCCCTAGTATGTCATGCCTGCAGCCATGTGACGTGTCCTATGGGCTAGAAATATGTGGCACACCATTTGAGCCCTCAGCTGTTTAAAGCTAAATAAAATGGATGGCTTAGTCTTGGAAATGAGAAATATTCTGTGAATGAGTCACTGGGTGAAGAGCTGTGTGATCTGGACCCAGTCTTGAGCAGCTCGGAGAGGGAGCAGGGGAAACCACAGGGATCACTGGGTCCTCCTGGACCCCAGCTGCTCTCCTCAACACACACACACACACACACACACACACACACACACAGCATTTTGCTCCACTGTTGCTGCTCCTGCTTATACTGGATCTGCAGTGCTGCAATCAAATAAACAAATGAAATTTACAGCAGAGCAAAAACCCCTCTCCGCTGTCCTCAGGCAGGGGTCACACTGCAGAGAGACGGTCTCAAAGCCAAAGTCTAGAACATCATGAGCGAATAAAGCCTTCATAGAGCAGGACTGCTATGACCTGGCCTTGCCTTCAGCACAGGGGAACAATTCAAATAATATTACCTGGATGCAGGGCTGACCTTATGATTCTGCCTGCACTACAACAGGGTACTGTAGAGCCAGTCAACGAAAGGAGGAGAGGAGCTGTAGAATACATCCATGGTGGGGGAAATAATTGCTGTGCTGCTTGCAAATATGAAACTAAAGAATAAGAACTTTTCATGCCATTTAAATGTTTTCATTAATCTATTGCAGAATGTTTGATAAAAATAAACCAATGTATTGCATTTACAGTATGTGGTATGGCGACCATATAAGAGTAAGAGTAAAAAAGAATTGGGTAAAAGCCATGTGTTTACTTTTGCCTTGGATATATCCAGAATTATTTCAGTTTTCTTTCAATTATCTACAGCACCACTGTGAGCTCAATGTAAGCCCCTATAAACTACACATGTGATATGATATGTCTTCCCAAAACCCCCAGCACACCAAGCTGAGAGATAGGATGTGTAGCGTAATACTGTGCAGTCATACAGACTTGTTCAACCAACCAAATAGCTCCAAAAGAAGTAAAGCTACAGTATACCCCCACCATGGTATATCATAGATCATTTGAGCAATTTGTGTCATAAATGTTGAATTTCAGTATGTTCACACCTATGCCAGTGATCCATTTCCTTTAGAATATGAGATAATTTCACCCTCTGGCCAAAAGAGCTTTCCAAAGTGCCCAACAGAGATATTTTCTGAGCACTCCACATTGTTGTGCTGGAACATCACAATTTATTGCTGTAATGAAAACCCCATTTTACCTCATTGTTCTGAGAGTGTGTGTGTGTGTGTGTGTGTGTGTGTGTGTGTGTGTGTGTGTGTGTGTGTGTGTGTGTGTGTGTGTGTGTCATTGTAGGCCCTTTGAGTCATATATAGCACAGAGCTCCAGCTCTAAAGGGTGGCAGAGGCCAACCCTCTGCAGTGCTCTTATCGAAACATCTGCCAATTACGGGCTGAGACATTGAATAATAAGGCCGGCTCCAGGTTTGGGATTTAAAATTCTCCTAGTCAGCATTGATTTAGGAGCCATGAGAGTGATATATAATCCAATGTCTGGTTTTGCTCTCTTTTGTATATTGTGTATTGTATGTGTGTATTTGTGCAACATGGTCTGGTTAACTACTCTCATGCAGTATAGGAGGAGAGGACACACACACACACACACACACACACACACACACACACACACACACACACACACACACACACAGTATTACATTCAATTAATCAGGATGGCTTTTTGGAAACCACTGTGGAAGAATGGTAAAAGTGTCTATGCAGAAAAAAAGAAGTACACAGAGATCCCAGCAATCTGTCTCTAGTAGCCCAAGGAGAGGTCTTGTGTGTTCGGAGGCAGTCGTTAAAGACATAGATTTACTGTTTTATCCTGTGTTGACACGTACAAATTCAGTGATATCATCCACCAATCTGGCACACTGGCCAAGATCCAAATTCACACCTGCATTAAGAGAAGCCTAACTGGCAGTGCTGGGAAGGCCCTGGGCTACTGTGCCAGTCATAATGAAGACGTACACATCCGTGGGGGACAAACTCGACTCGCCTGACCGCCTTGGTAGCCAGCCAGGCACTCACTGGGCCACAACGTTATTGGGGTGTCGAGTGAAGGACAGTGAGGAGGGGCTTTGTCTTTCTAAGGATAGCCATATCCTGCCAGACATGTGAGCACATGTCTGTTTTGGCCTAGTGTATATATCCCTGAAAATATAATGCTCAGGTAGATGAGAGTATTTATCAATCATGCTTGGGCTTAATAAATGTGTTACTAATGTGTAAAAGATAATCAATTTATGTTTTATTAATGTGTTGACGTGCTAACTTACTTCAGTTATGTTTAAAGTGTCAGGCAAGTTTTAATAACAATTGCCAAATGACCCAGGTATATCTGTAGCGACTCGGCAGTGAAATTGGCTTGCAGAAAATCATCACCTGAGACCATCTCTATCCCATCAAAATCATATTCAGAAAAACAGTGGTCCAACCACCTTTGGCATTCATATTAACAAAGTAAAAAATCCACAATAATGCAGCGAGTGGTCTTTGGCAAGTAACTAGCTAAGCTACACTGATGTAGGGAGGGAGGGGGGACAGAGATGCATTGTTTTAGTTTAGGTTTTAATTACAAGGATGCTGCATCTACGGTAGGGGTTTTCCGCAATCTTACCTACTGCCATTTAATTACTTGACATAGTAGTAATACTGTATATCAGCTATCTTCAGTGCTGTTGCATCTTGGATATTTTGTTACCCAATACCTAAGTCTGCTCTCAACCATAACCATGTTTCTGCCTGTTTCCCTTTGACCAAAAGAGCCATTATGCAGGTCTGTAGATCCCGTATGACGCATATGGCCCATAGTAAAGACGTGCAGCACTCATACACGCAGAGGGGAGGAGGCCCACCTGACCTGTTGAGTTGATCTACATGCTTTTTATTATCATTAGAGGATCTGGACTGCGTTCATCGCCATGACGTCAGCCCTGTTTCCCACCATGGAGATGCAGGATTGAGTTACGGCAGTGACGCATCACCCCATGTCAGCGAGCTTTACACAGAATGCCTGCAGTCTCTCTCTGGAGAAAAGTGAAAAGAAGAAATGTTCAGGGCAGGTGCTTTGTGTTTTCATTGGACACCCCCTCTCTCCCCCAAGAGTAAATAAATGTGAGGAAGTTCTCCATGTCAGAGTGATTTAAGGATAAAGTACGCAGGAGTCCAAGTGACAGGATTGCTCCCATCTGTGACCAACATGTAGTGAAAAGTGCAAACTGATTTTTGTGAAGGGACACAGGCGCTGTGAGTGAGTACCACAGTCCTCGTACCACAAACAAAAAACAACCCGGCACGTTCTGAGGCATGGGAAATTATGTCATTATTATTAATATGAGAGCTGAGAATGTGATCGAGGCTAGTGCTTTGTTAGTCTATGTCAAGGCCCTAGTGTTGCTGAAAACACATTCCTGCTCACATGCTGCATGTTCATATTCTATAGAGAGGAGCCACAACTCCCAGTCTGCACTATGATGTATAGTAAAGTTTGAAAACATGTTTGCGAGATTAGGCCCTCTCTTCACAGGAGATCGGTCTGTGGCAGATGTGGACAAGAGTCATGGATGAGTGAGTGACCATGTTAGTGGTACCTGCCATTAAAGTGGTCCAGTTATATTATGGCACAGAGAGATTGAGAAAAAAAGATAAAAGGGAGAAAAAGGAAATTAAAGAGGATGTATAGAGCTCTGTGACCTGTGAACCCTTTTAACTTAAAGTGCTCTCTTGTCTTGCAGTTTCATTGGCTGACTGTACCTTTCTGTTTAATTTGCAGCCACTCAAGGAAAAGTGAAAAGTCAGGGGAAGTTTGCAGGGTGAGTGAATGTTGAACAGAGTATCTTAAGCTCGGCCTGGCTATAATTGAGATAG
This sequence comes from Argentina silus, assembly GCF_951799395.1. Taxonomy (NCBI): domain Eukaryota; kingdom Metazoa; phylum Chordata; class Actinopteri; order Argentiniformes; family Argentinidae; genus Argentina; species Argentina silus. The sequence goes on along the minus strand of NC_139656.1, from coordinate 20,655,923 downwards.
TGTAGTTTAACATATTGTTGCATAGAGGGGGGATTTGTTATTCAATCTATGCTACCCTTCTGGTGGACTAATAACATTTGTGACTGTATTGTTCATAATATACTAAAGTGTTAATCGATTTCTTATCTCATTAGACCACACAGCCCTCAGTTTGAGGCTAACCAACTTTTGCAAAATAAGCTTTTGGTCATGGCAGTGGAGAGGTGTGCCCCTCTTTTTTTTTAAAAGGTTATTTTTTGAAGTGTGGCAGTCCCACTCTTGTATGTTTTTAGTTTTTAGTGGATAGAGATAGTAGAGAAAGACAGGAAAGTAAGGAGGTATGTCAGCAGGGCATGAGCCAGATTCAAAGTCATTCATTCAAACTGGACCACCCCAGGCCCCTCTCTGTCCAATTTGTCAATGCTTTATTTTTATTATGAAAACCTGGAACCATTGAATTTTCTTACAATGTTTTCAAAAGTAGTGACAAACTAAGCGGGAGCCCCAGCTTTCTATCAAAACTGGTAAGAAGATTACCACGATAAGTAAAAAACAGCATGTAGAGAAGGTCATGCATTACTTGTACACTGTCGTAAAATCATAGTAGCTCAAGAAGCATCAGAGGTTAACATCACAATCCTCTGCTGTAATAGAAGTGTTTTCCACATCAAACCATGTATGCCTCTGATTTTCTTATCTTATATTAACATCTGGCACTTTTTCTTCCTTTCCCTAAACTACTTTCCAGTTTCTAGGAATATGACTTACAAATCCATGTCATTCAAAACTTTCCTCTCCTTTTAAATTACATTTCTCCTCATGCCAGCTACTTAGTGTAATAGACAATTGAGACTGCTAAGCTGTGCTGTGGTGGATGGCCTGGTGGCCGAGGGAGGTGAGTGTTCTCTCTTGGGCCCTCTCCCAGCCACACACTACTGAAGTCAGTCCTGAAGCACCAGTAGCAAACCCACATTTAGGAGCTTGAGTAACAATGTAATTGAGAGGGAAGGAGGATAGTACGCCCAGTAGCACATCTGTCACTGGAAACACAGAATTAGGCTCAGACAAAGTGCCCAGACAAAGCTTCATCACAATTGAGACCACCTTGGTACATCCTGTCGACCTGTGTTCTGTGGGTACAGTGCTATTATGGGGTTGTTAGGATACATTTGACTCAGGTACAATATCTGCACAGCAGTTGGTATCATTAGCACCATGTTGATCCATTACTCTCTGACATGAAATTTAAATAAGTATCCCCTTCTAGGATAAGTGGCACAATTAAAGAAATGCACCATGAAACCACTCACTGTCTTACCACAGCCATTCTGTGCCATGCCATTTCGGTTGGAGCAGCAGCTTTAATCCATTCAAAACATTAAAATGAAAGGAGGGGAAAAGTAATAAAACCAGAACAAGTCATAACCACCTAATTACACATCAAACATCTGTCAACAGCCCAGTCAGCAGACAATTGTGGGCCAGATCTTGTGGTGGCACATATGACTTTGTGCCAGAAACAGCAAGTAATACTGTATATAGGCTAGACCTGGTCCGAATGTGGGGGGCCAGCCCTGGGTGCGATATGGCAATTTGCTGTGGGCCCGCTCTGGTATGAGGACTGTGGCCCTGATATGTTCTTCCCAGTCAGCAGACAATTGGGTGAGAGTTGGCATTTTGCTCAATGGTCAGCTCTGGGATGTGACATCTGGCCGTTCCTGTAGTTACTGGGCCATCTTTGGTCTAAATGTGGGGGAACAGTACTGGATGACAGTTGGAATTTTGCTTATGGGCCAGCTTTGTTACTGTATGTAGTGTATGGCTATAATAAGTTCAGATTGTTACTAGGCTAGTGTAGGCCTGAATGTGGGGGACCAGTACTGGGTGAGAATTGGCAGTTTGCTTATTGTCAAACTCTGGCATGAGGTATGTAGCCCAAATAAGTTACTGTTGTTGCTGGGTTACTTGGATTTGCTAAGAAATGCCATTAAAATGTTAATTTTGTGAATGCCATTCCACGTCTTTAACCTTAACCCTTAGATGAGGAATGTTGATCCACCGCTGTGAACAATTTAGCAATATTTAGTCCTAGCCAATGAGAAGATGAACTATACATTCTGTGATATATCTTGAAATAGATAAACTGGTGATTTGGGTTTTCAAAGCACCTGTGAAATTGTCTCATACACTATCCCAAGTCACATCCCCAACCAAATTGAGCCAACAGTGCTTAGAAATACACAGAGCATTTGTGGAAATCTACATATCTCATCTGGTTTAGAAGAGCAAAACATACATCAAAACCAGACTCATCAAAACCAGATAAGATGAGAACCATACAAACAATCTGAAGAAATCTAGACCTCTCACATTTGGTTTTGATGAGTCTGTCAGTGTGGCCAGTAAAATAAAATAAAATAAAAAGAAGCAGATTGACAAGATCTGAGCCAATCAACTTGCGATAAATCTACATTTTATCAGACAGACCATCTGTGTCCCAGACTAAGACGTAAACAAATTACTGGACTGATACAACAAAATCTATACGTATTTATTTCTGAGCAAATTGGATAAGAATACACACTGGTAGCACATGAGCTTCCACTGACACTGAAACACTTGACACAAAGCTCCCCAAGCACTTGGCACATCCTCCATTTATAGGAGACACCCAATTAGATTCAGGTGTGTCCAATTAAGACACACCACACCTGTTGCCCCTGCACTCATTCAGGCAGTATCTAAACTCTAAACTAAAGTCATTTAATTGGGTATCTTGTCAAAAATAAGCACATACAGTAATGAACCCAATTGACAATGATGCATCCCATTTGTAACAAAGGAACAGAACTATAGTTATCATACAAATGTGAAATCTCTGACAATGCAACAATGATCTGGTTATCATACATATGGATGGATCTCAGCACACTCAACAGTACATCTATAAATGAGCCTGTTATGGTTGACATAAATAACCAAATCTTGGCCACAATACAACCATAAGTGGGCCTGATCTGGTTTCAGTACAGTTGCCAGATCTTGACCACAATTTGAGTAGGACAGGGCCCAATCCCGTTTCTATAACTAAGTCAGGCCATTGCCACAAAGAGGCCAAGCCTGGGCCAGAATGTTTGTTCCCTGGGCCAGAAGTGGACTGGCTCTGGTGGCTATACCTAAGCCGAATCCTCAACATGAAAATCCCAAATCTTAGCCAACATGTGGATGTGGCCTTGTTACCATTTGGAATTATTACCCAGAAATGGGCTAGATACTGTTACCGCATGTAAGCCTTAAGCAACCAGACCTGGCCCATATCCGGAACATTTATTAAGTGATAACTGGGTCACATCCACATACCGGCCAATGTTTGGCCTTTTCGTGGCAAAGATCAGGGTCAGGTATGATGGCCAAAGTCGGTCCACTTCTGGCCCAGTCAACAAAGTCATACCTGGCCACATCCACATTCCAGCCAAGGTCTGGCCTTTTCATGGCAAAGATAAGGCTTAGGAATGGCAGCCAGAGCCCGGGGAACAAAGTTGTACTTGGGCTACATCCAGATGCCGGTAGAAAACAGACGTGGGCCAGATCTGGGCCGTCGTTTCTCTGCTGACTGGGAGGTTTAATATTCATTTATTTTATGCAACCTCTCCACCAGTGTCTTCAATGGCCTCCATGTTCTAAACTGAGTGAAAATGGAAAGAGTATGATTGCAGTTAGTGTTTTGAAATGTTACAGAAATAAGGATCAGACCTATGGAACTTGCATAATGTAGGGTCTTTGTAATTTACAGATGAATATGCCTGGAAAACACAATGGAAAATGAGAAACAAAATGTGTACTCTGATGGAATTATTGTTTTTCATTCTTCCTGTCCCAGGAGAAGGAAAGCACAATGAGTTACTGTATATATTACCATGGGCCATTGCCTAATGAACTCAGCTGATGAGTAATTTTGTGATGTGGATGTGAGTCGTGATTGGCTACTTCAGGGTCCTTAGTGACTCACACTTTCTCCTTATAGGCAGCCTTATAGGCTGCTGTCCTGAAGAACCACCCCACTTTTGCTTCAATTTCTCTTTGTTGTACTACTTGCAGGAGAAGTTAGATAGACTGATTGTGCAAATTCATCAGCAAAGAGTCTCATCTTATTAAATTGTCTTAACTATCACTTGGATGGCCCACAGTAGTCTCAACCTGTATGCTTTGTGTTTCAATCATGACACATTTCCACCTTATCTTTTAATTACTATATCCCACTTCAGCAGGAAGTACTGTTTTTCTCTGGCTCTCTCTCCCTCCCTCCTATTACTCTCTATCATCGATCAGAGTTACAGACCAGTATGTATGCAGGAGGAGGAGGAGGAGGAGGAGGAGGAGGAGGAGGAAGACATTGATCATGGGGAGGCTGGTGCCCCTGAGCTTACAGCCTGCTCATTCCCAACAGACTGTTTCGATTACAGGCACTCCTCAATGCCGTGATGAAAGCCTGATCCCAAACATGAATGTTGATGTGTAACCCCCAAAATGTTCACCATGGCAACACACATTTACTGTAACACTGGAAACTCCTTGATTATGTTCCTTGTTCCCCTTGTTTCTTTTTTAGGGTGGTGTGGAGGAGGAGTGAAGCTTCTCCACTGTTTCCATAGACAACTCTGCCCTCCATAGCAGGGAAATCCATAGCAGGCCATGCCATGTGCTACACAAAGAACAAATGCAGAAAGGATGTTTTATATACTGTAGATGAATCACTTCATGTTTAATGCATTTGCCATGACATTATATCTACAGTCTTGTTCACTGTGCAGACCTACTATATTGAGTTTGAATTCAGGCATGTAAATTGACCTTGAAATGTTGAGTATGTTGTTTGTTTTCTACAATGGTGACTTTCCCACTAGTTTTTCAGTCTTTGAACCTTCCCAAAATACAGAACCCATGTAAAACCATACCCTAAGAACTGCATGGAAGTGATTTAAGTTAAAAATGATACTGTACAAAATACGACTCTCACCACAGTTCTTTTTGTGGTTTGACCAGATCTTGTAAGCTCCCTCCAGGTGCTTTACATGTCATGTTAATGTCATGCTTTTAGAGTCAAATAGTGGCTATCAAGCTGAAACATGAACTTCTGTGTTGGACCTCACCAGGCTTTCCTAAATAGGGATACATTTTTTACAAGCTTTTTGTAACTACCAAAACCTTATAACCTGTAGCCTACACAGCTGCGGAGGAGGGTGGCAGAGAACAGAGAACACAGGCAGAGCTGCCAGCCCAGGACAGTAATCAGGACCAACTAATCCTGATCATGGGGATTTGTTGAGTAAAAAACCTGCTAGTGCAGGTTCACTTGTGGAATCCTGTGTCATATACAAATACGAGAGGTCATCAGAGTCTCCAAGCAATCATGTAGGAAGAACTAATAGTACGAGGCTACCATAGCATGAGCATTTTCACGTTCTATAGCGTAAAATCTTCACGGTTCCACAAAGCAGTACATTAGCAATGTAACTATGTACTGTAGTACTTTGACTAACATAGCTGTTTTTAGGCATTCATTTTTATTGGTTAAGGTAAGGGTCAGTTGCCAGGGGTAGGCATTAGCAAACATTAGTATTAGTTAACATTTGCATTAGCAACAGGAATTAGCAAACAAAAAAGCCAAAAGCACTTTTGTCAAAATTGCCCCAAAACCAATTCGAACCAGCAATGTTCAGGTTACAATTCTTGGTGTTTCGCCCTCCGCCACCCCCAACTTGTCGGTGCATGAATGCACACGGTTTAGCTGGTAAAAACATTTGCAGCCACACACATCCTATAAGAGACTGGGCTGGAAAAAGGATTTTGCAGATTGCATGATTGCATGGATAAGGTCAAGACAAAGCTGTTTTCATTTGTCTGAACTCTCACTTGCACACAATACTGTACCTCCGCCCACCAATATTCAGACAATATACTCTGACACATTACATTGATAATAGTGAACATATCAACTCACAGCTCATATTTTTCTTGAACGTTATCTATCGTCTCCATTTGGCTTCAATTGACATTCCCCATGGTTAATAGATCCTTTACCTTTAGAAAACACAGATTAGCTGATACGTGTGACAAATGTATCTATGTAACCTTTCATTACAAAACATTAGCCACCCTGGGGGTAATCCTAATGAAAACCATCCTCTCGATTACAACTTAAAAGAGCCCAATCCTGGGAGACTAAATATGCTTGCTTTGGATGTTCCTAGTCCCCATTTCCTAGAAGAAAGAAAAACATAAAAAGAAACATGGGTTGTGAGATTTCTGGAGATAAAACAGAACATATGTCTGTGCGATACCATCAAGATCCAATGGAGCGACTCTCTTTTGAACTCTGCACACACCAACTCACATACTCAGTGTGTACTGTGAGTGTGTCAGTGCTATCTCAGGGTCATTCATCATGGAGCTCTATCTCTATTCCTCTGTCCCCAAGGAGCCAAGCCCACCACAGCTCTCCCCTCTCCTGTCATTACTATAGATGAGTAGTGTACATGCTGTGCAGACAACGGAATGCAGTTTGGTTGTTCATTACAACAAAACTATGTTCATGTGCTTTCAGGCTTTCATATCATGTCCCATTGTGTCCTTGCATGGACTGGTAGATACTTTATGTAATCTCCCCTAAAGCTAGATCTGACTGGCCCAAATACACAAGGATACAGTAGAGGTCCCATTCGTTAACATGAAGCAGAGTAAATCATGTTTTCCACTCAGAGACAAATGAGAAATTAAAAGCTATGTGTGCAGCTGTCTCTGGGGTTGGGGTAGGGTACATTGTTTACATTCTTGTGGCCTACTCCAAATTGTGATCAAACATTCAGGTTCTACTACCAATTGTGAGGATGTCAGTTGATTAGTAAATACGGTAATTTATGCTAATTAAAATTGAGTTGAAACCAGTAGTTTTACTAATTGGACTGACCCAGATACATTTTCTGATTAATCAGGGCAGGTTGTAATCAAAGGTTACAATCAAGTTGATGGATATTTGAGTGGATTCTAGATTGGATGCAGATGTCATTGACATCATTATTCTTGGACAGCCTATGACCAATACATTATTGCTGTGGTTTCAAATGGTAAATCTTTGAAATGAAAAAGGTGAAAAACTATCATTTCAAGAGGCTGTGATGTGTAATCAGTGGTTAATTATGCGGTCCCAGCACCTTTGAAACTTTGTGTGTCCTTTAGGATTCTATTGTTATAGTACATCAAGCCAGGTTTGTCATTCTTTAAACATTGGTGCCATTCCTGAACAAATCAAGAACATGAACCAAATAATGGCTTGTAATTGTGTTGTATTGTATTGTAATGTATGCTATGAGGCTTTCTGTTATCTTGTAATTAAACCTGCAGTACACTGCAGTTTGATGTTGGCCCATAGTTCAGTTGGACTGAGTTTCTGTAACGACAGCACAGCAACGTTGGGACAACATGTGGGAGTGACTGACAAATGAACATGGTTCAGAGTTATGTTTTGGCAGTAAAATGATGGGATAATGAGTAGGTTAGAGTCTCATGGCCATTCTGAGCACCAGGGACCAAAACACTTATTAGGGAAATTTGAGTGACGTCAGTCTCCCAAAACCAGGAAAGCCCGGAGGTGGGGTTGGGTGAAGACGTGTGTGTGTGTGTGTGTGTGTGTGTGTGTGTGTGTGTGTGTGTGTGTGTGTGTGTATGTGTGTGTGTGTCTGTGCGCCTATGTGGTTAAAATCAGAACTTGGCAGTCCATGTTAACATTTGACTCCAATTTGCTTTTTGTTTCAACTTTGTTTTGGCTCTTCCTCTCTCAACGGAACCAAAGACTATGGCTGTGTGTCAGTGGTAATGGACTGTCATGGCCTGCTCGTTTTTTCGCTCTAAATTCCTGTGTTATTGTAAAATAACTCATGGGTTGGTTGGTTTGTGTGTTTTAGAAGTCAAAGCTTGCAAGCTAGTTTTGTCTACCCTGTCATATGGCTGCTCTGGTATGAGGTACTGCACATCAACACTGTGACTGCAGACATGCAGTAAAGGACTGTGTGTTGGCGTTCATTCAGTGGTGAAACTCCAGTGTAGCAGATCATACAGCATTCTATAAAAGCGTGTCTTTAAGATACACATCAATGGTGTTCCCCGATGTGGTATTTTTGAGCGTAAAGAGGGCTGTGATCTCAGAATAACACGGTGTTCTTTACTCCCCTAGTTGATGGAACTAATATTCTCACATGTTTGATTTAACTTGTTTACAAAGGTAACCTAAAACAGAATGCAGAGGTGTGTTTAAAGTCAGAGGAAAAAGCCCTTACAGAAATTAGCCTCAACTCATAGCCAGGACAGCACTCCTGTAATTGGTGATGTGATGGAGTCATATGAAACTGGAGAGTGTAAACATCACAGCCCTCACATGTAATAGTGACATTTAAATTTATATAAACGTATGTTTGTTTTCACAACCACAAGTCTCCCAGGCAATGGCAAATGAGTATTGCACTGGCTTGCCAAATTAGCAGTCATTTTGTAATGAGGAAAATCGAAAATGAAAAAGGGGAATTCCTCCATCACTGCAGTACCACCTGGATCATGCAGAGGAGGGGTCAACCAAGTTCCTGTCAATCAAAAATAAAACAAATAATTTACAGCAATCTGTGCAGAAGTGCAAATGACCTACTGTATACCTAAATCACCTTCAAATACAATAAGTATATAGTAAGAGTAAACCAAGTCATTTTGTTTGAATGGGGTTAACTCTCATGGATGTTTTTGGTCATCAACGCTTTTTGTCAATTGATATTGTCAATTGTAGGCTGTTCCTGAATAACCCAAACCATAGTATGGATTGTAGTCTTCCCCCATTACTCCATAGACTATACCTACGCTAAAGATACTGTATAGAGGCATACATTTGAAAGGAACAAAATAGCTCCCCCCACTGTAGCTTTCTAATTCATTGGTGAATCTGTTTCATAACATCCCTGTCTGAGAGAGCTACTGAATGACTCCAGAGTTGACGAATACCTCATAGTGTTTTTTTAAGCGCAGACAATGGTTCTCAGGTTCAAGGAGAAGGCCTTTGAAGCAGCAAAATAACCTGATAGTATTTCTTTTGTTTGGATTGAATCTTTCCCAGTCTGTCTTCAGAATCAGGATCCTGGTCATGAAACAACCCATTGACTCATTGTTATTCTTTAATAAGAGAGTAATTCAAGGTTTTATCAGACACAGGCAACTGAGGCAAAAATGACTCACATGGACGTGATTTTTATTGATTCATCATTTGCTGGATTTATTCTGCATTTATGAATAATTGGCAATTTTATATGATTAAAAACATACATGGAGAAAGAGTGCATTGTGTGAAAAACATGAACACAAGCATTTTGACTTTGCTGTGGAGTAAACACCCAGAATGCCCAAGGAAGGCATTGGTTGAAGTTTTATTAATGCAACCATGATTTCTCTCACTTAAACCACTTCACTTGTAGGACTTTCAATAAGAAGAAAAATCTAACGGCTTTATTTACATGTTGTTTCTTCTGGAGCTCATAAGTTCCCTAAGAGAACACATTTGAAGTAAATGTGATGTGGCATGGCTGGTCCTTCTGGCCAGACATGAGAGACCTGAGGGAAAACTCTAACAGTACATGGTATCCCCTCAAATGATTGATGGCAGTGCTTGTTCAGATTTTCTGTTTGAAATTTCAAATGTTAATTCAAAGAGGGGATTTCCTTGTGGTTAATAACATGTTGACATTTAGAAACCAATATTGAAATATAAGCTTCTTTCAAGTTGTACCATCTTTCAATGTTTCGAATTTGTTCTTGCCAACATTCATCCATGCTTTGTTTGTTTCTGTTATTCTGGCAAGTTGGATCTTGCAGTTAAAACCTGAGTCTGGAAATTCAGATAAGCCTGAGTTGTGTTTACGAGATGGTATGATAATTTCTGAAATTGGAGGATGTTCTTTGTCACACTATGTGGTCTGGCAAGTTTGCAGCGGTTTGGGGTTATGGTTATGGCCGCCCTCAAGTTCATCCTCACATGCAGATGTCGACACATCACTTGTGGGATGTCATCATGACCTGAACTTCAGGTTACACAACTTAATTTTCACTCAAAACCACAAACTTGACTAAAGCACAGCTGAACTGTATAGAAGAGGATGTTTAGGTAACACTCTATCTCGTTATTCATAGTGACAGTTCATTATCATTTTGACACACTCATATGGGGATCTTTTTGATTATTACCAAAATAATGAAAGAGAAAAGCTGTGTTCTGTAGGAACATGGGGTCTACATGTGAGTCACTAATGAGGCAGCCAAATTGATCTGTGTTCCCCTGCTGCTTCAGTAAACCTCCAACACAAATGTACTGTATGTGTTCTTAACAACTAAGGTGAGTATGGCAGCACAGGACAGCCGCTAATGGGGCTAGGAGCAGGGGAAGACATGAAGTTACACACTGTGGAGAAGCCCACCCACCTAGAAGAGAGGGAGAGAGAGAGTGAGGAGGAAGAAACAGGCTCAGATCTACTAATGTATCCATAGAGCATTACATATAAATGCTGTTACTGATGTTGACAAAGTGGAAAGAGTCATGCACTCTTGGCATTTTCATACTCTGCCTAAACTGATGTCATGAGCATGAAATCATAGACACTTAGAAAACACGAGAAATAAACCAACATCACTATGGCACTTGAAGCAGTGTAGGCTAATTAAATAGGTTGTTGCACCTAGACTGTATTAAACTTGACATTATTATACTGTATGTGTCGCAAACAGTTATTGGAATGTATTATGCCATAATCATGATACTACAATATGGACCCCAGGTTACACATTGCATGTCTCACAAACATATTGTATGTAAGATATTTCTCTCTTCAATGTACACATGAACCCTATATGCAAAACACACACACACACACACACACACACACACACACACACACACACACACACACACACACACACAAACTGAAGCTGGTTTTAATTCAGTGTTACACGCTCTATATGACCTGAGTGGCTCTTTTTTAGTGTGGGATTATGGGTGATGTATTTTCCAGGGCTGTTTGAGGGCGTTTGCCTACAGCAGGTTTGCATTAGTCTGATCCTGGCCTTGATTAAACCCCTGTTCTTGGAAATGTGGTCTCATCAGACCCCTCAGTAGTTCAGAGAAGAAGCTTTATGCGTTTGTTTTTTCATCATAAATTAAAGACCACTTATTAACTCCTATAATTATACCTATTAAGTAATCACTGAGAGCTTCAACTGGGGGTTGAAGCATTCAGAATAGCTTGTTGTTGGTAAAATGAATTTCATTGTAAATGAATATTGAAGAGTATTGTAGATAGGTATATGTCATCTAAAGTAATAGGAATCCCCCTTATTTTTTACTCCTCCTGAGTGCTCTAGTTTTTGGGATTTATAGCATAACCATATGACTTCATCCTCTCACTTCTCCCTTCAAGATGTTTTGCCTGTTGAGTAATGAACTCAGTCTCTGTGGACTGGCAGGGCCCAATTGACATGGCAGAGTCCCAAACACACAGAAACCACAGGCAGCAGGACTCTCTAGTCCTCATCTATAGCACACACTGCACTGTACAAAGACAAACTGTTTCTGTTGAATTTCCTATTCCCTGTATTGTTGTGCTTGGGCTAAATCAAACATGATCTGTTTTACATGGACTCATATGTTTTTATATCCTTGTACCCGAACACTGAGATGGTGAAGCTGGTCTCAGATTACGCATCTTAATGGAAATCTCAAGGTTCCTGCACTGGTTAAGCAGCTGTCTCTTTGCAAAGTTTACATGGAACCTCCACCTGTATATTCAAACGGAATACTGTTCTGTGAATGTTAATCTTAGAGAAAATGAATTGCAGTTTCTATTGTCTTTGGAAAATCCCAATCGTTGTCATGCCCTGGTCAACTTCCATAATATTGGACACATCAGCAAACCTGGGCGGCAAGCAAGTCAAGCTCACCCTGGCTTGGGATTAAACATAAGGCAGAGACGAGCCAGACCACCCCAAGACCTTAGCAAGGATATGTGTGGCCATAGTGGCCATCTTCAATCCTGATGCTTTGCCATGAATGTGCACAACAACCAACGGTAACTCAATGATGTATACTGTACCATATTCTGTGTTTCCCTAGTTTTGCCTTTGTCATTCCAATTATTCTGGGAAGAATAAATGTCAGATTTCTAAAACATCCCCCCCCTCATTTGGGGTTCTGACCATATTCCCTCTCATAAAGACACACATGTTTCTACTTAGTCTTCCTCTTCATTCTGAGACCTTAAAAAACTCTTGATTAGAGTAAATGGAATATGAAACCCCAGGTTTGAACTTGATGCTCTGCAGTTGGCATGCCTTGGGAAGTGGAACGTAAATTAAACACTCATGTTCGGATACAGTTTGTATTAAAACAAAGTTCATCTCACAAGGCGGACCATTTTCACAGTAATTGCTGACGTGTCTGAATTTAGATAATTCATTTGAACATTATGTAATCCCTTTTTCAAAGCATACAGTATAATGTATAATGTTATAACTCATTATAAGCATGTGCTAATGTATAATATGTAATATGTTATGTCTGAAAAACTTTTTTTTTTCTCAATGAAAAATTGCTGTTAGCTCCGAATAATTATGAAATAGTATACTGTATGTACACTTTTAATGCAGCCAATAATGTTTATAACAAGCCTGACTGTACAATTATGAACGCATTAAAATGCATTATGCTCAAAGTTAGTGTTTAAGTGTTACTGAACATTGAAATGTATGCATTGTTACATTTGCCTTTTCATTCAGATCTAAAAAATGATGGGTCCTGAAATCGTACTGAAGCAACACTCCTCAGCCCTACAGTTATATTCTGTGTGTTTACCCAGTCATGCTTACAGTAAACTGTTAATGTTCCTCCTGGCAGTGTGGTACCAATATGTGCCACCACACAGACACAGACACACACACACACACACACACACACACACACACACACACACACACACACACACACACACACACACACATACACACACACTGGCACACCCTGGCACAGACTGGCTCCTTTGCTCTAAACAAACAAAGCCTGTTTATCTGTGTGTGTGAGTTGTTCTGCCCCATCCCACGGCCCATGCAGTTGGCCTCTTTATTCTCTGTGCTTCACCCTAGGGGTGTCCAGTCCGAGCGATGCCAACCCCCTGCCCCACTCCCCTGCCCCACTCCCCTCTGGGCCCCTAACTGTCACTCTGCACTTCGACTCAGCTTCCTGTGGCGTTTGCAGTGAGAGAGCTTTGTGTGTACAAATAAAGCTTCTTCTTTGTCCTTTTCAATCTCCCGTCTTGCCTTTAAATCTCACAAGAGTAGGGATGAGGTAATCCAGGCAACTGAATACAGTCAATGGACAGTAAGCAAATACTGGTTAAGATAAGACACCTTGAGGAACACAGCCATCCCTTTGATTCAGATCAAGATGACTCAACTGTTGGGTCTCCTCAGCACTAATTCACCTTTAATCCAGGTTTAAATGGCATTTGAGAGAGCTGTGAACGGCATTGGATGAATTTCTATGGCAGGAAAATAACCTTTCATCAGGCTGTTAATGGAGGACACATTTCACATAGCACCCTGAGTCTTTTTCACAGTGTTCTCACGTGCCCATGCATAGTGAGTGAAAGGGAGCCTCAGATGGAGTGTAGCAGTATTTCCCACGCTCGGTCCAGCAGCGCCTCAGTGAAATAACGAGTTGGGTTTACAGAGCTCAGAGGGAGGGGGTTAGTGATAGAGGTCCTCTCTTTAATTGAGCTCGTCATCATAACACAGGATAAATCTATGCCTCTCATGTTCACATTCACCAGAGCACAGTGGGTTGAAACATTGTCTAAGATAAGAAAATGTCAGATATTAAGGCTGAAACGTAGACTTTTTGTAAAACAATTGTTCAGCAAATTCAGGTTAAGATAGTATTTTACAGCAGTTACAAACTTTACTGCATAATCACTAATGCAAGTGCTACACTGTCCCTTTTTTCTCAGCTGTCAACTGTAGACATTTTGGTTTGTACTGTACTATGAAACTCAGTTATTGCGAAACACCAATCAATAATACACATTTTAAACTATCTGTAAAGTATTTGCCTATGAGATTTGCCTATGAGACATCAAAAGATAAATACATGAATATAAAGTTTACATTAGTATCAGTATAAAACATCACCAATCACCAAAGTTCATCCACATTTTCCCAGAAAAGATAGATAGAGCCTATAGAGCCTGAGAATGAAGCATGATGTCATCATTGCAGTGTTACTGCTGTGAAATACTTTAAAGGGGAGATGTCTCTTCATTTCTTTTCAGTGTAGAGGCATGAAAGGCTATTAGTTTTGGTTGTGTTCCTCTTTTGCCTCTTGACCTTATTTTGAGGTAAAACATTAACTGTCTATGGTGTATGACCTCTAATAAAAAAAATGCTTTTATGCAGGACATTGGCACAGATTGTTGGAAGGCAGCTAGCTGTCATTGCTCCTGTTTGGACAGTCTGGGGCTTATTTTGCCTGTGTCAATATCATCAGTTATGGAAAAACAGATGTCCTCAGTGACCCTGGGGAGTCCTTACACTGACACACAGAACAGAGCCAGATTAGTCTCAAACAAGTCCATGATTATCTGCTAAATGTCTGGTTCTGTGCATCTCAAACCAATAGGGGTTGAGAGGAAACTAGTCTGCCTCTTCCTGTATAGAATGCCATGGAGGTCTACTGTCCCGCCAGAGGAATGGAGATTGCTCTATCTTCTCCCTCATTCTCAGGGCCTCCCCACTTGCTTCACCCCCTGTTTTCTTTAACAAGATCAAGGCTACAGGAAACCCTATGTCAGGTGAGACCGCCATCTTTATAACAGTTGGACTGGTTCCAGAAGACTTTGACTATACAGAGCCTCACGTAATGGATTTTGTTGTGAGACAGTATCAACATCAGTGTTGAACCTCAGATTTTCCCATGACCCTGATTTTAAAGTTTGTAAAATACCTACCATCCTTGAATATGGGTTAAACTTGTCTCAGAGTCTGGACTCAAATCCTCAGGCTAAGTTATGGAGAGCAGAAGGTTGGTCAAAAGAATGTCTTGGTAATGAAAAAGGGAGAAAAAAAAACATCTGTGGACAAACATCTATCATATATATTACTGTATATAAATTGGAGGGAATTGCTGTTATTAGAGCAGCATGCCATGGGAGTGCCCTGAGATTCATCAGAGGACTCTTGACCTGTGTTGATTGTGTTTGACGGTTGAAGGAGCTCCAACCAGGCTGTAAAATTAATTGTGTTAAAAAGTAACATTCAGTTAAACACTCACTGAACTGAGAGGTGGAGTGTATTGTGAATAGCAGACCTTTTCTCCAGTCAGCCCTGAATCTGACACCAACATTGTAACCAGACTGATTATGCTCCATCTACAGAGTCAGCAGACCTCCTCAGCGATGTGCTGCCCTAAGGGTTCAGATATGACCTCTAATTGTGGTTTTAGTACGGACCCTCAGCCCCCATATGAGCTCTGTACAAAGCATTTCTTTTGGAGCGATTATCTTTTAAACTGTCTCCAGACAGTTTGTCTGATTCAGAAATAACCACAAAAACAGGAATCTGCTGCTGATCAGACAGAACGGAGAGAGAAAATGTGTCATCTCCCTCCTCTCACTCTAATTATCTCCAGAATTCTTCAGCTGTTGTTTTTGTGGTTGAACCAAATGAAGCTCAGCTTTTTGTCTCTCCAAAAATGGTGGGTAAAAGAAAGAGGAAAAAGTTGGATTTATGGGTCAGATAGTTTAAACAGGAAGTACGGTGACGGTTCTGGTGAGGTCGGATTTTCCCTCTCCTCCAAAGACTTCCCCTTCTTCTCATTCCATCCTGTCATACTCTGGCAGTGGGCTCTATTGGAGAGTATGGTCCCACTCCCTCCTATACCTCAGGTCCCATTGACTGTGTAAGTACCAGGTGAAAATGAATAATAATGACAGGACTAGGTAAGGAGGATTAGCTGAGGGTAGATGATTTTGTACCCAGACCATTAAAACCTGCTCCCCCAATAGACTAATCACTCAGCAGCAAATCAATGGGCATATGCACTGGTGTCAAATAAGGTTGGGTAGTTCGTAGTTCATAGTTCATAGGATATGGGGCCACTTATTAGCATCAGCGATAGTGGATGACACAGATAACCATTGGCTAGAATATTCCATTTCAAGGTCCTCTCCAAAAGCATCTAGTCTGAGATCCCTTACCCGTGATAAAGAGTTCTGATGGAGCTGGGCCTCGGGAATGCAACAGAGTTTTCGGAAAAATTATAAATTATCTGCATCTCTCTGAAATATTTTTCCCTGGAACAGGGACATCTTCTACGCACTGCTACAGTAGATATTTTACTTTTCACTTTTGCAAAGTGCCTGCACTGCTCTAAATGTTTTTTTTGATAAAGACTTATTAAACTTTTTAGAGAAGACTTGCAGCCAGACTCCACATAAACCGAATCTCTGGCCAAGAAGGGCAAAAACAAAACAGCTCCATCAGTTTTATGTAGGTCAGCTGAATGAAACTTTCTTACCACTGACATAACAATACTTTTTGCTTGATGTAATACTTGAGCCCGCAACAATACCTCCTGTGCTGTGCTGGGCTGGGCTCTGACCCCTTTCTCTCAGTGCCTATATATACCTTAGTAATGAAGTCAAACTGCCGTACAAGGCTGTGCTTTGGGAGGCTCCAGATGTAGCATTTTCCTGCTTGCAATTTGGTTCCTCTCTCTCTCTCTCTTCCTTACTCTCTGTTCTCTCTCTCTTTTGATGATGATCCAGACTTTCAACTTGCCCCAGATTTCTTAAACAATGCCTGGAAAATGATATGCTATAAACACATAGTTAACAGACACAAGTAGAAAGAAAGAAACCTTTGTATGTTGTATACATATGTTTGCATCATTGCTGGAGGAGGGCTGTCATGACCAAAAAGGTTTCAGAGCAAAGATTGTGAGCTTTGTTTGTAAATGTTTTATTTGGAATAAATATCTTGAAGTCAAAATCAATTCAAAATGCCATCGTAGACAAAAAAACAAAAAACAAAAAAAGTATTTACATGACTTATTTGCGCACAGCCGAATGGATGTATACATAGTATACAAGACAGCCCATGCAGGACATTCAACTCTTTTGCTGTACAAAGTGCAAAAGATGACAAATACAAATATTCCAAGTAATACAGGAACCATCTTTTAGATGGACAATGTGGTCCCTCTGAAGAACCAAAACAAGAAGCATATAATGGATTACAGGGATTTCATTAACTGTGTACAAAGAACAGCTCACCTCAGGCTGTGGACACAAACAAAGAGGTCCAGCAGAACACACATTCTGTACAGCCTCAGAGAGATCAGGCCAAGGTTTTTTTCATCACTTGATCATCTCAATGATAATAACTTAGCTATGGCAACTGTGCCAGACAGGCGTGATATTAGCAGCTGCGCCACTGGCTCAACTATTGGACAGGAGAGACAATTGCTCCAGTTAAATGATGAAGGCAACAAGAGGAAGAAACAATCAAACCAAATGAAAGGAGAGACTTGATCACTCTGTCTGTCCATGTACATGTATTGGGGGGGGGGAGGGAATCAGGCTAAGTCAACATCTCTGCTGAACGTGGTAAAGGCAGTGAAGTGTGGGGTGCAGCCTAATTTAGAGGATGATGAAATCACTGAGAGCTGGCTAACATACCAGCTGACAGAGTGCAGATGGTGGAGTGGGCAGTGTTTCCTGTCCCATTTGGCTTTTAGGGTATAACAACGTACTTTTTCAAAAGCCACCACTGTGATTTCAGCCTTCTATTTTGAACTGTTTCCATGATTTCTGCTGTTAGAAGTCTGTTGAACGTTAATGTTTGTTTCTCCCTTGTTTGCAAGGAGAGCACAAGGGACACATATCCATTGAACTACCCCTTTTTGTCATTGCTAAAAATGGTAGACATGTTTTCAATTCATGTTATAAAGGAGCAGAACATAATGCATCTATGCACAACATAACAGACATTCTATTATCATGTTCTGTGCTTGCAGAATCACTAGGTCTGAAATGATCAACCTCCTGAACTCCAGTTACTGTAGGCCAGTCACTGAGCAGATTGGATTACCTTGATAATGTATCTTTCGAACGGTTACACTCCTCACTATAGTAAGACCATTCGTATTGCTAACTTACTCCCTCTGTATTGGAAGGGGTAAAGGCAGAATAAATTCTCATGCAGTACAAGGGCATTATGTCTTGGTCCAGTGAGCAGATTTCCTTTCAAAACTGTTTGGCTTTCCAACAAGCAAGTAAGATAGTTTTGTGGATATTTGGCTCTCCAGCTACTAAGTGTACTGGTTTATCCACAGAACCTTGACTGAACCTGAAACAAATGTCATTGAGAATGACATTATGATAATCATAATGTAACAATGACAACTAAAAGGGAAAATGTGGTGCTCTGGTTCCAGACATATCCGGTAAATACAATTGATTGCTGGCGAATGGACATTCTTCATCTATTGGCACCTACCAAGAATACAATGGATGCAACACACATACAATTAACACCAATTGTTCGTAGTTGACCCTCAAAATTGTTGTGTAGTTGTGTTACAATCAGAGGTGGACATCTGTGTGTAACTCTGAAGTCTGAGTGATTATAATCAATCACCAAAGAATTGTTAACAGCGAAAATCCCTCTCTCTGTCTTTGCCTGTGTGTCTCTCACTATGCTCCGCCCTGGTACTGTGTCCTTTGTCTCCTTCATGTCTGTCCCAGTTTGTAGGCTGATGCTAATGCACCAGAACAAATACAGTTCTGGATCGTTAGGTGATTTTTTTTTCGGTTTTCTTTTCTTTGTCGAATACATTATTTGACAAACATACCAGTCAGTTGAGGAGGGGCTGTAGATTTGGAAGGGGAGGGGGGTATTCACTAACAGGGCTTTAAGGAACAGAAGTCCAGCTCCTGTGGCTTGCGTTTGCTGCCGGAGCAGTGGTCCCGGGGCAGAAGAAGCCCAGTCTGGGTGGTACAGCGCAGAGGCCGCCTCTTGAAGCCCTTCCCGCAGGTTTTGGAGCAGGGCGACCACTCCCCAATGTCCCACACAGGACAGGGGTCCCCACACACTCTGATGGCCGAAGGCCTCTGTGTGAGCTCACAGTCCAGCCCCGGCTCCCCGTCCGGCCCCAGGCACTGCACCATCCTCCTCTGGAGCCCACTCCCGCACGTCACTGAGCACTCGTCCCACCCCGTGGTAGACCACTTCCCTGGGACAGGCCCCTGCTTGCTGTAGGAGGTCTTCTTCAGGAGGTCTCCTCCCTTCTCCCCCCCACCTTCTTCTGCCAGGACACTGTTGTGGGAGCGTGCCCGGCCCTCCTTCTTCAGGGCCTTGTCCTCCTTGCTTTCACGGGCCAGGTAGAAGGAGTAGCGGATGCGAGGAGGGGTCATCTGGCCCACAGACAGCACCTCCACGGTCAGGGCTTCGCGGAGCGGCTTGACAGCCTGCAGGGTCTCAGCCAGCCCTGCGGTACCACTGTAGCGTAGCAGGCTGCCCTTCACTATGATGTCCCTCTCCACAGCCGACACCACATAGTTCCCATTCAGCAGGTACTGGCCCTGGCTGTTCTTCACCGCCAAGTAGTTGTCATCAGCGACAATGCCCTTGTAGCCCCGCTGCCGGATGTCTATGTTGGAGGCTCCCATAGGCAGCATGACAACAAAGTTGTAGCCGTGTCTGGAGGGAAACACAAGATAAACAGAAATCAATGAAAGCTATTGAATGTTTACGATTGAAAATATGAAAATAAATCATCCATTCATTTTATGACTTCATACAATACACGTTCTATGAAGGCTAACTCACATGGGCTTGGTGAAGAGACCTGACACCTTCTTGCAGCTCTTGTTGTCTCCTCCACACACGCCACACTTGTCAAACTTTTTATTGGAGCCCAGTTTGGCGTCACAGCCAGCCTTGATGCACCTCCCCTGGACACACACTGCTGAGGAGTCTGGAGAGCAGGGCGTTCCATCCACCACCTGCATCACAGGATCATAGACAGAATTAATATACTGTAATACCCAAAAAAATACATTTTTAACCTATACGTTACGTGGGTGATTACAGGTGTGCGTGGCATGCACAAATTATATGTAATTATATTGCACGTTCTTTATGCTCAACAACTTTGTTATATGGTATGCACAGATCTCCTGCTTTGATTGTTTTTGACATGCCTACAGTGATTGGGCCATACACCTCAGAAGAAAGGCAGAAGAAAACACTGAGTTAACATTCAGACCCATGACCCCAACACATGATCAGTCTGACTGGAGGCAACCAACCAGATCTGTCTGCACACCCGTCTGTGTTGGCAGGGGTCAGGCCACCGGTGAAATATGTGACTGATAACTCAACGTGTGTCTGAGTACTGCCTCAGCCTGTTCTCCCATCACATGACATGTCATGTCAATAACCAGCACCAAGAATGCCACGTTACCTGTACAAAGCCCTTTTGTTGGAAAGGAGTTGAAGATGTCTCCATACTTTTGATTCTGTAGTTCATTATTGAGAAGCTAACACACCAACAGTGCTCTTCCAATGTTACAAGCTCAGTAGTGCTTTGCTGTTATTCCCTTGTGCCTCAGCATGTCTGCCACTCACTCCTATATGATAGTATAGCTGTGTGAAATGTAGTGTGTGTGTGTGTGTGTGTGTGTGTGTGTGTGTGTGTGTGTGTGTGTGTGTGTGTGTGTGTGTGTGTTTGTGTGGATACCCCTCCATGCCGTGACTGAGGGTCCTGCTCTGGCTCACTCCACACCCCTCTATCTGAGAGAGATAAGCCCTCTCCCCATCTCCTCTTCATTCCTTTCTTCTCCTCGCTCCTCAGTGAGCTCTGACGCTGTTATATATTCATGCATGTGTGTCCATACAGCTAACCATACACTATTCACTATGGTGAAGGAATTCAGCTCCATACAAGTAGTTTCATAGTACTTGACTATCTGCCATTGCTCTCTTCTAAAGCTCATTCATATAAAGGTACTTTTTTTTTTACAGCCTTTATACTATATATATATACAGTATACTACAATCAAATATATCAGTCATATGATTATGTTCCATTCAAGTTGATGAGGAACAAAAAAAACAGCCACAATGATTGGATATATTGCCATGGATGAGTTCAGGCCAGATATCATGAGTGTGACCAGTAATGTGTGAGCACATCTACAGCATAAAGACTGAACCCACGACACCCGCTGCATACTAACCTTGGGGGCCAGGACATAGAAGTAGCCTGTGCCGTTGGCCCTGCAGATGAGCTTGCACTTGTCCTTGGGGGAGACCCCAGAGTACTTGGGTACCCATACCACGGAGGGAGTGAGACGGTTGGTGTTAAGACTAAAGCCGTTGAAGGCCTCACACTGCTCCTCGCGGTAGCTTTTACCTATAGGTGTCACAAGGTCGAAGATGATTACCATGTGGGGAGGACAGAAACATTGAACATACTGTCGTTATATGATCTGAGCCAACTTATACCTGTGTCAGGGCAGGGGTTCAGGTTGCAGGAGCGGTACTTGACCCGTACCCCTTGGCAGTATTTTCCCCCATTTGCTGGCACTGGATTGTCACACTCCCTCTTGGCCAGTTGAACGCCACCACCACACGTGCGAGAGCAAGAGCCAAATGTGCCCCACTTCCCCCAGCGCCCGTCCACCTGAAGAACCAAGGCCAAGAGGGTTATCATAGTGAAGATGACAACATGGGCATTCCGTCATCACACTCCACAGAGGTCTGCACTGGCACATTCCTGTTTCCATAGACATGACACATCTCACACTGCTGTGTAAGAGTGTGTGTGTGTGTGTGTGTGTGTGTGTGTGTGTGTGTGTGTGTGTGTGTGTGTGTGTGTGTGTGTGTGTGTGTGTGTGTGTGTGTGCCATACCTTTGCCTTGTGGATGTCTTGCTTGTCAGTGCAGACCCCCCGCATGCAGAGCTGTCCATATCCCCACAGTTGGTGCCGTCTGCCCAGGGGAAATGACGTGTCTGACACACCAGCTGATTGCGGGTCTTTCCAGTGCACCACAGCCGGCCACAGGGGGCCTGCATAAAAAGACAGGGCTTGGAGCCCTCTCCAAATGCCAGCTCGCACTGCCGATCCAGGCTGTAGGAGGCGCCGGGGAGCATGTCAGGCAAAGCCAGGGGCTTCTGAGGTTGGTCCAACAGACATTCCCCTGAAAGAGAGAGCATGAGCTATGAGCTACAACAACACACAGGGTTTACTGTAAGGTTCAAGTGCTGAGTTTAAGTGCTCAGCTGTGGCTGATTTTCTGTAATCCCAAACTCTCAAACACATCTAGTCCACCTGTCTTCACAAAAACTGTGCTTTATATACATACCAGTCATACTTTTGATGCAATTCACTGTGTGTGTTTATCTTGTCTTTTATAAGGCTGCAAGTAAAACATACATTCTACGAAAGAAGATCAGGCTTTGTGTGTGTGTGTGTGTGTGTGTGTGTGTGTGTGTGTGTGTGTGTGTGTGTGTGTGTGTGTGTGTGTGTGTGTGTGCGTGAGTGTGCGTGTGTGTGCATATGTGTGCATATGTGTGTGCAGATTAAACAAAGTGCATGGCCTCTTAGCCAGTCACCCAGTAATGACCTTGTGAGGTTGGCCCTTTGAAGCTGGGGCTTCAGAAACTGCTGATGGTTCATTGCACTGAGTTGCCAAAGACCAACGCCACACAAACACACACACACACACACACACACACACACACACACACACACACACTGAGGGGGGCAAGTTTCTCTCCTTAAATATACACACACATGGTCCACTCTTGTTCAACCACTCGCTGTGCCAGAGGCGTCTGCCTAGTGTCTGTCGTGCAGACTGGAGTTACGATAAGAAGCACAGACGACCTTTTCCTGGAAAAGTCTAAAAATACTCTGGGTTTGACAAGCTAGTGCTATTGGAACATGAAAGGCTACCATACAAAAATGAGTAGATCATGGGCGTTGGTGTTTTAACACTCAGTAAGACACTCCTGTCTTTGCACTCAAATGATAGGAGATCAG
The DNA here is from genome assembly GCF_951799395.1 of Argentina silus. NCBI lineage: Eukaryota > Metazoa > Chordata > Actinopteri > Argentiniformes > Argentinidae > Argentina > Argentina silus. Next base: position 20,632,765 of record NC_139656.1, on the reverse strand, counting down.
GAGAAACCACTTCTCAACATTAACTTATTTACATCCAATAGAGAATGCACACACTGGAGGCCAACAATATTGCCATGGTGATACTCCACATCTCTGTGTGTGAATTGGTATTTGTCTTTTCTGTCCCGAGGAATTTCCTCCAAAGGGCACAAAAACGGACAGACCATTTTTCTATTTTAACCTGTGTGGGAAACACTGGGGACTACACCTAGCTGCCAAATTCGCCGTGGTGGTTCTCTGTTGAACATCCTCTCTAATTTGGGACAGATGGTCAGGATAGCAGGCCTTGAAATAACACTGTCACTGATCTGGGTCCAGACCTTGTGGTTTGCCCCGCTTGGCAGATGCTCTAGCTGCCTTCAGTAGCATGGATTTCTGCACAGCCCTCTCTAACATTGTCAGAGTGAAAGTTGTACAGTATACGCTACTGGATAGACAGTGCACTGAAGACGTCCTATATGGGTGCATGTCTTTACATCAGAGCCACCCATATCTGATGTTTGAAGTTACCAGTGCAGGGCACCTTTGCTGATAGACACTGCAAGATTATTAAGCAACAAAATAAGAGACAAATTCAGTCTGCTCCTGAACAAGCCCTTGTAGCAGAACAGCCTCAGAACAAACCAGCCTCTGTGATTATGTGTGAAGTGCATTAGGATGGGCATGTGCTTTCTGAATGTGATCAGCCCGTTGCTAAGACAAAACTCAAATGTTTGCATGTTGCCAACCTATGACTTAACTTAAGCACCACAGTCGAGCAAACTTCAACTGAGCTTCACACCTCTTTATCAAGTACTCTCTCTCCTTCTCCATGCTACCTAAACCAGAAGGCAGGGGTCAGGGGTCAGGGGTCAGGGGTGAGGGTGGCTCACCATGCCCACTGTCCAGAAAATCGGTGATGATGGCAGCGCTGCAGGGGGACCAGGGGCTGGTGCGGTTGATCTTGATGAGGGTAGGTGACATCATGTGGTTTTCCTTCAGCTTCCCAAACACCTCCTCACAGGCCTTCACATTGTCATGGGCCATGTTGAAGACGTGCCCTGTCAGGGAGAGACGCAAACAGCACACTAACACGTCAGCTGTCTCCTCTTTGTTTGTCAATAGTTACTGGGTGTTTACCTGCTTATCTTTCTGGTTGTTAAGCCAAGATAGAAATAAGTCAAACAGCTCATCTTTGTTAATCAGTTTAACAGTAAACATTGTACAATTGAATCTGTAAGGACAATATGATACTGGGGTCCTACATTAGACTGTATAAGCAACAGTCATGAGGGAATCTGGGGTAGTTTTGTGGAGCAAATATTACATTTTCCCACACTCCCGCAAAACACTGAGCTGGGGTTTTGGTGACGATCTTGGTTTGTGTAAAGGAGGGTGGTGACTGAGCAGACTCACCAAGCTCGTGGGCAGTGGTGAAGGCAGAGGGAAGGCCATCATCTTCGATCACAGAGCAGCTCCTCTTGGGGTCACACATAGTGCCCACGTCGGCCATGCCCAGTGTGTCACAAGTAGAGGCTCCACACAGGTCCTGGATATGAAGACAAACACACACTGGTCAGACCAACACTCATCTCTCATACATTTCACCCTCTGGTTGTCTGCCCTGCTTGTTGCTCTGTTTATGACAGACCATGGAAGAGAAGGACAATACAATATACATACAATATGTACAGTATTGTGGTTAGAGTCAGTGTCTTTATATCCTGACAAATTATTACAAATGTCAAGCTCTTTCAATGGGAATGCATGTATGGAAATTCCCAGAACACCTTTGGTCTCATTTCACAGTTGCATTTTTTTTGCAACAAAAAAAAAAGGTTCCAAATGATCTATTTCTTCACCACAAAGTTTTAAACACAATTTCGGTGAGTATCCATTTGGATCAGTTGACTGCACCTCATAATCACAGGGCTCACTGACAACCATAGTAACCATGCAGCAACGCCCTTCTGCCCAGTTCCTAAAAAGGACTGGCTCACTTAAACAGTACCAATTGGATTCTAACAGTATTGTAGATGAGGACAGTAATGGCCAGCCATTGCAGCTAAAGCCCATTACATCCACTATTGAGAACTTCCATGCCACAATCCCCCCCAAAACACACTTAAAACCTCCCAGTCCCAAGCCCCTCACAACTTTGATCTGGCATATAAAAGCCTATCCAAAGTGAAGCCCTAAAGGACTGTGACAAATTATTTACAGTATACACCACAATTGTTGAAATAGATGAAAATCGGATCCAGATGTGTGTGTGTGTGTGTGTGTGTGTGTGTATGTGTGTGTGTGTGTGTGTGTGTGTGTGTGTGTGTGTGTGTGTGTGTGTGTGTGTGTGTGTATGTGTGTGTGTGTGTGTGTGTGTGTGTGCGCGTGGGTGGGTGGATGGGCGGATGGGTGGGTGTGCGCGCATGTGCGCGTCTGTGTGTGGAACTGCTTATTAACACAAAAAATACAGGACAGACAGAACAAAGATACTAAACGGCAATGAGCTATGTTTTCAGCTCTGACCTACTTCTCACATCCGCTATATATCTTTCCATTCTGTGGACCCAGCTGTTTAGTAACCAGTGCCGATCCTGACAAATCCTAAAAGCTCCACTGGTCTTTGGTGACCTGTTTCTATGGCATCCTCTCCACAGAGTTGGGCATAGAAATCAGCACTATCTCCATAAGCAAGTCTGCCAGTGGCTGCACAATTGGAACTGGGGTACATTCAAAAGCAAGAAGTTGCACAGAGCTGCAACAGCAGGCATGAGAAAAGAGGAGCTACAACACAACTGCAGGTTGTGATGGCTACTGCAGAATAGATCTAATTCACCAATATCACAGGCAGCTTTTATGAGATCTGGAAATACTTAGGTGTATTTTTTTCCCTTTACCCTGGTGTCTATCAGGGAAGTTAATAGCAAACTTAGTGTAGAGTTACTACCATCCATCCTTCTCTGGGGAAATATGAATTTGGCAGGTTTATGGTCAGAATCCATTACTAATCTTTTGGAAAAGGGGTTTTCACATACAGTGCACATTCTGTGCGAACCATCGAGACATCTCACAAGCTGCAGGGTAAACCATGGCTACTCCTGTGGAGAGCTCAGTAGTCTTCATAAAACACACAAATTAAACTCTAACAGTGCCGAGGTATAGCTAATGAAGACGATACCTCATATTCAGTACCAGTGTCATGATACAGCCCAACAGGGTGACATTACATAAAGCCATATTCCCTCATTATCATCACCCCCCAGTCTGGCCAAATCTCTTCATCACCACTGTGTCAGAAAATACTGCTCAAACAGCACTGACCCAATTGGCACCCAGAGGTATCAACATAAGACTTTCATTAGGCCTTTATAAAGTCCAAACTGTTCCATATGTGCATTCTCAATCCTCTCTCTATCACTCACTACTTCTCCCACTCTCTCTGAGTCATAGCTACAAGACATGCCTGTATTCACCACAGCTCAGCTTTAGTATGTTCAATCAAAGTGGTTATTTGTAAAGACAGACACAACGGGAATGAAGGGTGGGGTGGGAGTGGGGCACAAAGAAGTCAGGATTACTGGCAATAAAAGACAGTAAAAAAATGAGTTGACAGGAGGGGCTGTTGGGTAATTGTAGGTCCCATTGGGAGTATCCCCTCTCATAATTACAGCTTCACAGCTGAAGGTGAACTCTGTTAGTCTTTCACATCCCCTCCAATGTTATGGGATATTAAAGCTCATTTCTCATGTGAAACGGTCAGAATGCCCAAGGGAATAAGTTAACTGAAAGTGATTGTTTCAAGTATTTTTCTCTTCCTCTCACAAGTCCCATTACAGAATGTTTTGAATCATGAGCCCATGCTTTGAAAGGTTTACCTCACACAACTGTGCTGTTGCCAATGGTGACAAATGTTACTGTAGAGCCATGAATAACATGCTAAAACTCTACTTATTCCTTTGCTCATTTCTTGCATGATTAATTCAACAACAAGCATGTCTAATCTTTTCTAAACATTTCTACATGTATTTAATATATTTCTATATTATTCCCATTGACGTTGCATGTCTAAAAACTGTTTCTATGCTTATAAATGTTGCACAGAGAAAAATGATTCTTTATTATAATGGTTAAGCTGATACAGTACATACTGGCACGATTGCTATATTTGCCATATCCAATGTGCAGACACGTCCATCAGTCTCTCTCTCTCTCCATTAGTCATACTCATGGGTAATTGCATACTTGTAGTAGGCTGTCTTGAGCTTGTTTGTTATTTAGTGGTTGGGATGACAGGCTCATAGGGTGCTGTTTAAAGTGGCTTGCAGGGCTTCTTTGTCAGTTGAAGAAAAGAGCTTGATGATGGCCAACTATGCCACTTCACCTTGCCAGTGCTCCTAAAGCCCTTTTATTAGGTGTAAATCTGAGGGACCGATAAAGTGGAAATTACTGAAGGTAAGTTTTAATAGAGACTACTACTGTAAATTGTGAAACCTATAATATGTGGTTGTTCTTCAAAACCTTCAACATACTTCAACAGTTGACAATCATCAACTGTCTTTCCCCTAAAACATTTAGGGCCGGTTTCCCGGACACAGATTAAGCCTAGTCCTGGACTAAATACGATTTTCAATAGAAAATCTTCATTGGCTATGCATTTTAGTCTAGGATTAGGTTTAATCTGTGTCTGGGAAACCGGCCCTTACATGCTAAGTAAACTGCAATAAGATACTGTATGTCATGTATGCACAGTATTTGAGATACATGTTATAGTTTGCATCCATTCCTTCCAAATATAGGCCAATTATAGAACATTGAATTATGACCCTGAATTCTTAATGATATTAAAGGGGCAATCTGGGACTCAAACAACAACAACACAGTCCCCCCACCACTTTTATTGGTAAACAGCCGAGGAATGGGGCTGGAGAAATGTTAGCACTCTCAAATTCATAGACGGAGCTACAGTGTGGATGCAAGAACTGACCATCCATGAGATCAAAATTAATTATAGTTTTAACCATGTTTTGAAGCTATACAATGTTTGTTTACTTGTTGTTGTTGTTGTTGTTTTTTACAAACAATGGTGTAATGGAGTATATTTTAGGTTATGATGAGGTAAAACAGTTGAACTAAGCTCATGAGGCATTTATAAGCTATATTCCTAAAGAATAAATGGCTATATACAGTATGATTAATTTAAAAGTAAAAAAGATCTTCCAATCCCTGATAGGTTCTTTACGTGATAAGTTGACAAAGACAGAAAGTATCAACATGAACAAAGAGGTGACACGAAAGAAACATCGATATGACTAGAAATATACACAAACATAGATAAACAAGTCAAAGAATAAACTAATAAAGCAGAGCAAGCTGATGAAATGAAATGTACAGTGGAAGTGTCCCTGCCGGCTGACTGCAGCTGTGGAGTGCTCCTCTAGTGCTGGTTTCACACTGGGGGCAAGCAGGTGGGCCAGAGACGTGGAGGGATAGGGATCTCTGACATGTGCACATAGATCCCCCCTTCCTATCCCCCCTCGGGCATGTTTAATGGGGAGCAGGCATCCTCAGTTAGGGTGGGGGTGGGATGGGCTGAAGCATTTACAGCTGGAGGCAGGATGGGGATGGTCTAGAGAAACAGAGACACTTCCGATTGTTGCATCCTTCAGGGGACTAAAGTTCCTCGGTTTCAGAGAGTACAGGTAAAATAAGATAGGTTAATTTGTGTAGGTTTTGAAAGCTTATTCAGTTGAGTATGTTTGTTAGAGAATTATTATTATGGTTGAGAAAAAATGATCATGACATAATATGCTGTATGGCCCAATCTGGTATGTGAGATCACCTAAATGACATCAGTCTCATTCATTCTATCACATGAAATCTTGGAGAGTGCATTTGTACGCTGCCTCTATTGGAAGTGTGAAGTGAATCTCTTCCCACCAAAAGTTCACCTGTCCTAGACCTGGAACTGGGTAGTAAACCATGGACAAACTGCTCTGGCTATTCATGAAGGAAAAGGATTACTAAACACTTGTTCAATCTACTCTCCCTGCCTGTCTGCCTGCCTGACTGTCTGCCTGCCTGTGTGTCTAATTTGGCATGTCATGACTGAAATTTGGTTGAGAAGTTAAGGCCTTCATATGGCTGATGGCTTATCTTGCAACACATTGAGTAATTGGAAGGAATGTTAGGAGTGACATGAACTCTGACCTCCATCACAGGGCTCAAATGAAGAGGTACAGAGAAAACATTTCAGGGGGGGGTTTCCCATTCAATTTAAAATAACTGCCCCCCTCAAACCATTATCTGGTAGTTATGGTCAACTGGGGTCATGTCCCATCCATGGCTTGCCTCTCGTGGAAGGATGCATGTACAGTCTTGTTTGAATCTGAGTAGTCTCATGTAGCCATACTTCCAAATCACGTTGTTCTCACGCCTCATTTGGAGGTTTGGATGAAATTAAGATTAGCTGATCTGGCGTGGATTTAACTGGATGGAGCGATGGGAGAATGTGCTCACAATTGCATTGACTGTTACATTCCAAGAACTCTCCCCCAGATGCCCATAGAATGTGTCATCTTTTCCAACTAGGTAGGACTATTTTGCAGAGATGTTACATATGCTAGCTTGCAACATTGGAGAAAATGGAAAAAGATCTGATGGAAAAAAGGAATTTTGTTTTGTTTAGCTCCACCCAAGCAAGGTATTTGATTGGTTTGAGGTTTGCGAGGCGTCACTTATTTCAAACAAGTTTCCACCCCTTTGTAGCTACTTTCTGCAAAGGATTTCCCCAGGCTTTCAAACTACAGTAGGCAAAGCCTCGTCTCAACGAAGTTAGGCTCTGAGTAATGGGTGGTTGGTCCACAACAGCTGGGGATTATCTCAGAGTTCACCAGAGGTGGTGAGTGTGTTTGAGTGCAAATCAATTAGATTAACATTAAAGAGTCCATATAGTCATTCATATATTGATATTGTGGAAAATATATTATGCAAATTAATGTATGTATACTTTGTGACATTTTAATACAGCTTTGTAGTGTCTATGGTGACATATACGTTTTGGTGTCCCTATCCATATTCCAGGAATCCCATGCCCCACTGTGTTGGAATGCATAGCAGCAGAGTCATCAGACAAAAGCACAGGACGTCAGAGGATGGTGTTCTGAATTGGCCTTGCAAAGGTTCAATCTAGATATCAAGTTTATATTTGAATGCAAGTTCAGCAGCAATTCTGAATAAGAAACAACTGTACTAACCACTGAGAATCCATGCCATTGCGCACATGTAAGCGCATTTGCACACAACATATCACCATCCCATGGCATGTTTTCAATTCTCTGATGACCCCAGGATGTCACAGAGCACCCCCTGTCGGAAAAATAATGCCCATCCTTACCTGCTTGGTGAAAAGGATAGCTGTATCCCAATATTCAGGATGCTTGTCGTTATTCTTGTTCATTTTTTTCTGCCAAGTGCAAAAGTTACGCAGAGTCATCGCTGCGTTACCGGACACTTTGGGTCCTTTGTCATCATCACTTATCACCATGAACTTGACAACTACGATGCTGATGGAGTTGAGAATACTGGGGTGTTTGTAGAGTCTAGCTGCCACTGACATAAGGGTCAAGAGGTAATGTTTAAGGTCATCTCCATGGAATTTCGCCATGGACTCATCGGCGACGACCAGCGTCTCGACGTATCTGGGAATGGAGGCGAATCTTTTGGATCTACCCATGCCTTTCAACATAGTTTCAGTCACATTGTGTCCTTTTAAGTGCTTGTATTTCTCCAAAGACTTTGCAGCCTCTTGACTCATACCAGTGTCCACTGCGCACCTGGAGGTTGAATTGCCGCTGAGGTTTTCGTTGGTACGACGTCGGATAATGTGCGCGCTCTCGATATTTCTTGAAGTTGTGTCATTGCGGACTAGACTGATGAAATATTCCCACCCTTTGAAACCAAATGCGCCTTGTAAACCCTTGCATAGGCTCAATGCTGCGTATGAATACCGGTCTGAGTTGACATAACCAGAGTAAAAGCACCGGCTCATATCAGCGCTTGTAGCAGGATTGGAGGCTGAGGCAGCGCCTTGCGCAGAGATGGATGGGGCAAGAAAATGTGAATCTGGATGTATATCGAGCACAAAATCCTGCTGGAAGGCATTTATTTTAAGAACAATTCTTCCCGTAATATCCTCGGCGTTGTTAAAATCATTAATCTCATAGTTTTGGTCATCCAGTCTGATAGGGAAGCAAAGCTCACTCTCCATGCAATGAACGCTTTTGGAGAGTATAATCACAAAGTAGAGGAGAATAACTGTCCTTAAGAACATGGTCATGTTTGTATTTATGAATTAATGCAGTGATCAGGAATTGAAAAGAACGACTAGTGAATCGTGTTCACTCTGAAATCTATTAAATCAGAGATCAGTACGACAGAGAATAATCCAAGGCGCCGTATTTTTAAAACATTGCCGCTGTAAATCCTCTTAGTGCAAAATCCTCCGTCCTCAGTATATGACTCACTTCCATATTCTACCTGTCTGCTGGGCTGATTGCTGCTTTCTGTGGGTTTTATGCATTTGCGTCATGTGTAAACATTGGGAAATTGTAATCAGAGTTTGGGGAGGTGCTCGGGAAAGCTCATTGGTTATGTGTCCCAGTTCAAGGTTTACTCTGCAACCACTTGAAACTCTGTAAGTATAAGCATCATCACTTCGGCGGACTACAAGAACTGGGTCTCCCTCCCACTTTCCTGGGGTTGAACTGTGCAGTGCAGCGCGTGGCAACCACCCCGCCTCCACAGCACATCTGTATCCAACGCAACATCCAAGGCAATAACGCGGAATGAAATGTGATAGTTTGCAGTTGATTATCCTCTACTAACTGCCATTTTATTATATGTTCTGGAATCTGTAGAATGATTGTTTCAAAATACATGTATAATAAAGGCATGTCATGCAGCGCCCAGAGACAAAATAATGAATCACGTAGTGCCTAAACCAGTGCGTAATTAGTGCGTAATTGTATTCTTACATTTATTCAATCGTAAACTATCCACAGTACATATGCACTTTAATCTATACGATCATGCATATGTCTGATTCGTGTATGTTCACCTTATTTTCTGACAGTGTGGAGGAGGAGGTAGCCAAATAATTGTTTTATTGTGTGCGGCTATATTTACCATGGATAACATGCTATCGGTGAAAGTATTAAAAAGTTATACATTGGTCACTTGGACACCATCTGTTCATTTGTTGTACTTATTTTACTTTTGCTTTTTAAATAAGATTATAAGAGTGCTGTGAACACTCATTTTTCATACTGTAGCCTAATACATGCGCGACATCTTGTGGTACACAGGCCGCACACAACTTTGATAGACTAGGTAGGCTACTGTCCATTTGTCCTATATCTATTTCAAATATTTTCTAACAAAATAAGAGCGCAGTTTATCTAATAAAAAAATAATGCTTCCATAAAAATTGCTGAGTTGCAACCTTGTGGATAGTTTGTTTAGCCTAATCGCATTTCATTCGAATGAATTTCATTGTAAAACAACAATGCATCTCTTTCTTTTGACTTGACGACGCACGCAACATTTGAATTCTGAAACAATACTGCCACTTTGTGGTTAAAGCGCAGGATACATCAAAGCCGTTTAATATAGTTGAGATCGAAATCGGTGACTTGATGAAAGTTAGTGAGTGAGAACATTGAAAAGTTGGCATTTTGGTTGAAACTTTCAAGCGAAGTAGTCCGTGATAGGCCTAAGCGTAATTTTGCCTGACCGATTGATTTCAGAACTTATTTCTTACTATGCTCATTTAGGCCTAATACTAGAAAAAACTATTTGATAATAAGAGTATAATATTTATGTATTCCATTACCATTTTACGTTCGTATTAAATTCAATTATATCACACATTGTATAGGCCTATAGAATGTGCGACTAGGCCTACTAATCATGCAAGTCATTGAGTAATTAATTCACCGGGGCAACATAAGTCCAGAAATTGTTTGGTCACTGCAGCCTAGTTAACTCTTATCTAGTTATGTGCTTCGAATCTATAGGCCCTAGAGCCTACGGATAATTTGATTCAGTTGTCAATAGTCCATACTGTCTGATGGTGTCTCGTGTGTACAGTAATTGCGCTTTTAGTAATGCTTTTTATCGGCTTCGCTTTGCCGCCTGAACAAAAAGCCAAGTATACTCTAGATCAGTGTTTTTAGCAAAAAAATGTACAACAGTTTACCACGGGTGGACAGGGTCCAGAGTGTCGGGGGTATTGAAGGGGGCGTGCTGGTACAATCAATTGGAGTTTACGTTTTTTTTTTCTATGAGCAAGAGGGGGAGGAGAGAGCAGCAGGAATGGGTATCAAAAAATAAACCACTTATGTTTTAGAGGAGCAAGGCTGTATAAATACCACAGTCACGAGCAGCCGCCGTTAATTCAGTCTGCTGCAATGGGTCTCAAGCCCGGGCTTCTAATGCTATTTTAGGAATTAACATTTAGGCTAATAACAACTGATAAGCAAGAATAACCTATCAGTTTTAAGAATATTGAATGTATTTCGTTGGTTTTCGATCTTAGTGGGTAAAGAGTTAAAACTAAAGGTGCCGTTTATTCTAATTAATTACCATTCAGTGACTTTGATTTTCAGGTCATTGCTCAATACAAACGTTTCTTTATTAGACAGTGCGTATAATAAGCATAATATGGGTTCAACTTTGCAGATAACTTTGTTAACCCTCTCCTTAACCAACGTTGCGCTATCGGAGTTATTCCTGTCAGAGGAGATTATACCCGTTAGAACAAGTGTGAGAACTGGTCGATTATGGAGAAGGAGCGAAGACCAACAGAGTTTAAAATTGACAGCCTTCGGCCAGGATTTCATGCTGAATTTAACCACGGATGACACCTTCGTTGCTCCAAAATTAAGCATTCAGCGCATCAAAGCAAAACATCTGGTCGCGATCCTCAACGGTTCTAGTTCTGGACACTTCTCTAGCGATGAGACAGCGGGGGATGGAGCAGAATTCACAGGCTGTTTCTATTCAGGAAAAGTAGACTCTGACCAGGACTCCATGGTCACTGTCAGCTTGTGCCACGGGATTCAAGGGACGTTCATAACGCACGGGGATGAATATTTTATTCAACCCAAATTCAGTGGTCTCGTAAAAGCAGAGAGATCCATCTCGCAGGTGCATGTTATAAAAAGGAGAGTGTTTACCGATACACATAAGACTGCAAAGACTGCAAAGACTGCTTTTGATCAGATGAAGGATGATAGCCGGCTTATGGACACAGATGACGGCAATTTCTCCCATGTGCAAGATGCTGAGAAAAAGAAGCGGAAGCGACGTTTCGTCTCCACTCCAAGATATATTGAGACATTGGTCGTTGCTGATTCTACTATGACACAATTCTATGGAGACGAAATAAAGGTGAGGCCAAACGGACATTATTGGATGAATGGACAAAATAATACATCGCTAAGTCAAAATAAATGTTACAGGAATGAGAAACATAATGATTGATATGTCTTACAAAATATTATGTCTATTATTGGCACCAATACGATAGCGCAATATGATGGCCTCATGTTCAAACGCGTCATTACGCACGACAGTTTCCAAAGCAGTCTAATTTTCCAGACAGAAATAAGTCGTTTATGGAACTGTCAGGAATGCCAGGAGGGCGCATAGCTGTCTAAGCAATTGCTCTAGTCCAATATCATCATCACACATTCTCACAACCATGACGCGCGCTCTTTACGGGAAAGCCCTCTCTTGAAAAGAAAATCTTGCGGCAAATATGAAAACCCCAAAGATGAATGAAAAACTGCTTTTGTTAAAGGAAGAACAAATATTTCCTCAAGTTTAATGGTGTAAATTAAGCATCCAGGGTCATGTGAAAATGGGACAAATGTGCTTTAAGAGAAATGTGTCTGTTGTCAACAACAGAATCACTCGAAAATTTTAATGAAAAAGACAAATATTATTCTTAAACTATATGACGCAAGGTAAACCAAGGGTAAGCCTAGACCTAATTCTAATCTATCTGGCTCTTCTCCAGACTTTTCCTATTTGGAAATCAATAGTTTATTATATTTTCATTAGTTCAGAGAAGCAAAAAATATGTTGATGATGCATAGAAATGTACACATTTAAACAAATGTGGGTATGACATTTGCCAGTTCAACCGATGATAATCTCAGGCATGATTTGAATGTAGACATAATTGTATGGTGTTATTCTATCTACTACACCGCCTCTGTGTCTATCTGAAGCGGTAAATAAAATGTTGGCACCGAGTCGCTGTGTTTGAGTTTGCACCATCTGGGAATGAAAAGAAGCCATGAGGAGTTTGTTTATGCCGTCCTTCCACCCATTTTATTGATGGAAAGAAAAACACAAATGTTTAAACATTTCAGTCCAATTGGCTTATAGATTTGGGCCAAGTCTCTCAATGCCTGTGAGCGTGTGTTGTCAGATCTTAATTTATGTGGAAAGTGTAGTCCATAATTGATAGTGTTTAGTATGTTAGCAATACAGAGTAGCCTACTGTTTATAAGTATTGTAACTTATAAGACTGTTTCCTCACTGAGTGTTGCATTGGCCAGACTGTTGTTGTCTTCTGAGACGTGGTGTCTCTATCCTCTATCCAGCACTATGTTTTGACTCTGATGGCGGTGGCAGCTCAGATCTACAGACACCCCAGCCTGAAGAACTCTGTGAGCCTGGTGGTGGTGAAGATGTTGGTGGTAGAGGATGAGGAGGTGGGGCCTCAGGTCTCTAGTAATGGGGGAGTGGCCCTCAGGAACTTCTGCACCTGGCAGCAGCTCTTCAACCCCTCCAGCCAGAGGCACCCAGAACACTATGACACTGCCATCTTATTTACCAGACAGGTAATAGTACTGTGATGTTCAGCTTCATTCACCATACAAGTCATGTTAAATTTACCATAGAGAAACATATGCCATCTACCATTCAGTTCTAATGAAGCAAAAAGAAAGGGCTTGTTATGAGTTTAGCTTGGACGGTAGATGGCAAGCCACACAAAATACTCAGTGAGGCTCCCCAGAGCCCAGGTGTCATTCGAATGTAAGTACTTGTAAGTTACTCTGTATGCAGGTCAAAGAGATGCCTGTCTGTCAGAGCAACTCAAACTAGAGTTTCAATAGGTTCGTGAATACCCCTTTACTGTGTGCTTTGGATACCACACAGTTAAATTTCCTCTCTCCCTAAGTCTGCTGGCTGCCATGTATTTGCTTCATTTTACGATGGAAACACTGACAAATATGTTTTGCTGGCAAGAGCTTAACTTTTGGGGGGAAAAAACTCTGTCTGGAACAAATGTAGCGATGTCTGGATATCAGTGTCTGAAAAGTGTCCCCCCCTCTCCCTACTCCTTTCCTCTCCTCTAACCCTTGTCCTTTCGTGTACTCTTTCCCAGTATGATACTCTGTTCACTTCTCATGTTCACCCTCTCATGTTCTCCCTCTCATGCTGTCCCTCTCTATTTCTCTCCCCCTCCAGGATATTTGTGGCCTGAACACCTGTGCAACCCTGGGGGTGACAGACGTGGGCACCATGTGTGACCCCAAGAGAAGCTGCTCTGTCATAGAGGACAATGGCCTCCAGGCAGCCTTCACAGTGGCACATGAGCTTGGTACATTAACACACCATGAAACTGCATAGCTGTTTTTTATATCTCACACATTGTACTTCTGGCACAGGGGTCATAGTAGGTGCCTTACTCCTGAGACACTGGCCTTGCTTACTCTGTTTGCCTCTTGTTTTGACAAGTTGATGATCCAAGGGACGAGTCTTTTAACTTTGTCTTTTAGCTTCTTTGCAGAGCACCGTCTAAACACTTGTAGCTAAATAACAGTCATGAAGCTAGTACGATTATTAAAACACTGTACAGTACAGAACATTAGGATCTGCTTATTTGATATTCCAAACAAGCTTAGAGTTAGAAAAGTGTTTGGTTTCCTTTAGATATCGATTATCCAGCCCTAGCATCGAGACCCGAATCATTAATCAACATAATCATACATAAAGATTAATTTTTAGCTTAAAATATGTGCAGGCTCTAAGAATTGTAATTGGAATAAGTTTTAGGAACTATGTGAGACATCAAAGCACAATTGAAAAATATGGCACTAGGAAACCAAGAGAGGGTGGTATATCAAGAGAGGCGGAATGGGCTGGGAGCAGCTGAGGGGTGGAATTAAAAAGACATGCAAAGAACTATACCAATTAAAATAGAATATATCTTTACATGTACAACAGGAAAAGTACCTAGTAGATGGAATATATTTGTAATAACTGTTCAAATGAATAAAACAAACAAAATATATTTGGCTGGGCAAAATATACAAAATACACATTTTTAAAAATAAAATAATAATAATAAAAAATTTCCTTTCAGGGGAAGGTTGGGGCAGGGAGAAAAAAAGGGACTATAAATGATGCAAGCAATGATGTTTCATCTTAAACATGGCCTCTTTCTCTCTCCTCAGGTCATGTTCTCAGCATGCCACATGATGACTCAATTAACTGTGAAAAATGGTTCGGTCACCTTGATGGACACCACATGATGGCATCTGAATTTGTTGACCTCAACAAGACCCTACCGTGGTCCCCGTGTAGTGCCCGCTATATCACAGAGTTTTTGGACAATGGACATGGTAGGACTATGAACTATATTTATCTCAGTGCCTCTATCTCTATGTATTACTACCACTGTGCAATGTTGTGCTGTATGTGTGCTACATGTGCAGATGTATTGGCTGGTATCATGGTTAACAATGCACTCTGCATAAACATCTTGTATTGACAGTTAGTTCTTATTGGTTAACATGTGGTTCCCAGCTTTCATTTGGTTTTGGAATGAGGGAAAGCATTCCTGAGAAACCAAACCAGAGAAAAAACTATTTGTAGTTTCATTAACTTTAATTAACTGTTTTGAGACATTTGTTCTAAACGGCCAGGCTATTATTATACAGTTAATGGAAACCTGCCACAGAGAATGTGCTATGTAATTTTGGGCTCAGAGAGTGGTGAGAAATCCCTCTATAATATGGTGCCTACATTTCACAAGTTTATTTTCTTTCTCTCTCTTTTTACAATGCTTACCCTGCCTTAACTTGCTCCCTTACCACTAATTATGGTCTCTGAAAACCACTTTGTCATTTTGCTGAGAGTGTCAAAACTAACAATCTGTGCAGAGTAAGCTTCTCTCTCTGTAGTGCCTCTAACACAGCACTGTAATCAGTCAGATCACACACACACACACACACACACACACACACACACACACACACAGAACATCTGTGATTGCTGGTAGAAGGCATCTTAGGATTGATGATGCTATATTAGTGCATTCTCTAAAAGAGCACTGCTCCTCTTTATGCTTTAGAAAGCAAGGAGATATTTGTGTTGCGAAATAGCAGACATTTTTCAGTTGTTGATTTATATCCATCAGTATTTTAGTCTTCAGTCGCATTCTCTCTAGTTTTCTGACTCATCTGCTGGTGAGTCACACATTCCAGGTTTAACAACTGTTTTCTCTCACAGAGAAATTGAGTGTAGCCAAGCACATGTTGTCTTTACTGGCCTTGCCACAGGTACATAGTGAACTGATGTTGCAGAATTTAATTCAGCAAAGAAGCCATATCACTACAAAAAAGAACGATTCAAATACGATTTACTAGGCAACATACTATACCAGAAATGTTGATATAACATTTGCCAAGACCAGTATCATTTTAGTATGTAGATGACAACCAAAATGTAATATTTTATTACTACCTCCTTCTATGGTATGTAGAAGAAACGCTGCTTCAACAATGTAAAACTTGAAGGTAATTCCCATAAAACATGCACTGACTCTGTTTCACTGCATTTATCATGCAACGGGATACCATAGGAAATAGAATTTTAGAAAGGCAGAGAATTTGTCTTCCTAAATGATCTGATCTGTACCTGGCCCATGATTTCTCTCTGCAATGAGCAATGAAATGTACATCTGCAATGAAAATAACCCCTCAAGCTAAAATTGTGCACACCTGTTTTGGTTCGTAAAAACATAACAGTCAACTCAAATGCTGTGGTCGGATTGGCATCCATTTGCAGTTGATTAATAGAATAGAAATGTGTGTTTTGTCTTTCATAGACTCTGTGAGGCCTCTTAACGCCTACAATACAGTATGTCTGGGTCCTCCCAAATGTCAGTGAATGAGTAATATGTCCTCAATATCTCACTGCACCTTGTCTCCCACCTACGAGTTCAATAAACACACATGCTTACGTGAGTGTGGCTGTCTTTGTTTCTCTTCCAGGTGACTGCTTGCTGGATCCCCCAGAGCAGGCCCTTCCTTTGCCATTGGAACCGCCAGGCCGCACATATGGGCTGGACCGGCAGTGCCAACAGGCTTTTGGGGAGGAGTTCACCCAGTGCCCAGACGCCCCGGAGGACCTGATCTGTAGCCAGCTCTGGTGCCGAGAGGAGGGCCAGCCACACTGCACCACCCGTAACGGCAGTCTGCCCTGGGCCAATGGCACGCCCTGTGGGGCCAATGCCACCTGCCTGGGCGGTGTCTGTGCAGTGACTGATCAGCAGGAGGGGGAGGTAGGCATGCTACAGAGGATGATTCTGTCTGAGTCACTTCAGTCTGATTTATTATACAGCTCTTACCTGCCCAAGAGTAAAGGTCTCTGAAAAACGTGTTTAAATACCTTACAGAAGATATACAACCTACTGCTGCTTTTAGCAGTGTTTGCCTGCAGGGTCTCTCGTTCTCCACCTCTATACTTTCTCCCTCTTTCACAAGTCAGTTTCTCTTACCACATGTATGTGACCATGATAGGTGTTTTTATACAATTGTTTTCGTGCAAAGCTGCTGGCCTAGTCTGTATTTCAATCCTTCATCTTCAAAAATAAAATGTTCCTCCTCATGTGCCCCTGTCTGGCCCTTCATTTGGGAGCCCAAAATAATCAATCCTCTCTTATTCAGGTCTCCAAATGTTAATCCAATGGCCTGGTAAGGTATATTTGGTACAGCTCTTTAAAAAGTAAGAGTATATTTGGTGCAGCCCTTAAAAACAGTCCTATTCCAGGGGCTAGCTCGTGATCTCAGACACCCTGGCTGTTAGAAGGGTTCTTGTGGCCAACTCGTAAAAACCCTAGAGAAATGAAATGCAGTATCTTTGCACATGCCAGGAGCTCTGAGTATGTGGAGCTAGACACACGGAAGGCACTTACACGCGTGGCAGACTGCAGGCGATGACATGCCAGAGGAGATGCCAAATAAAAAACCCTCACCAAGCAAAAACTCTTATCGACACTGGCGTGCTACTGTTCCAAATGACTGGGGTGTCACTACACATTACTAAGCACTTACATTATTGATGTATGAATCATTTCATATTATGCATGAAATAAACTACCGTCAGTTAAGAATTTACAGTATCAATAACATCATTGATACTGTAAATTGATGTTATTGATACTGTAAATTCTTAACTGACGGTAGTTTATTTCATCATAAAGATTAGTTTGTGTATTGTTTATGAATGTGTTGTAGTATCTAAGTGTCAAATGAAAATGGTGCTGATCATCTGCTCTGGCTGTGTTTTAGGAACCTGTGGATGGAGAATGGGGGGCCTGGGGACTCTGGGGGCCATGCTCTAGGTCATGTGGAGGAGGGGTGGAGTTCTCCCAAAGAGAATGTACTGAGCCTGAGCCACTGAATGGCGGGGCTTACTGTGTGGGCCAGAGAGTCAAATACCAGTCTTGTAACATCCAGGCCTGCCAAGAAGATCATGGTAAACCCAACAATCACTTAATTCAATTGCCAGTATTCAGTGATGCAGTATAGCCACAGTTTTACTGACATGCTTGCAGAACCGTAGGAATAAGACCAGCCTCTCCAACACAACACCTGTTGTACTTCGATGGATATTACTTGAGTGAGACCCCAAACAATTATCCAATGTGATTGGTTCTAATTCAAAACACTGTGGACAAAGTTCTGTTGACCCTGAGGAAGCTCCAACCTAGAAGTTAGAAATGGAGATGTCGTCTTGTTTTAAGTTTTTCATTTCAAAACAGGATATGCTCGCTTGTGATATCTGATTGGTGCTATGACCTGTCAGTAAATGAACATAGCAGCCCACCCACTTCTGACTGCTCAATAGCCATAAAACAAGTTGTGATTGACAGACTCTGGAGCGTGTGGAGCGTGCAGCGTGCCCTGAGTCTGTCAAGAGAGACTAGGATAAGACTGACGTGCCATGATCTTTCTCTTTCCAGGTAAGAGTTTTCGAGATGAGCAGTGTGAGAAGTACAACAGTGACCGTTACCTGGATATCCATGGGAAAGTGAAGCAGTGGATACCCAAATACAATGGTGTGTCGCCCAGGGACAGATGCAAGTTGTTTTGCAGAGCAAGAGGCAGCAGTGAATTCAAAGTCTTTGAGGCCAAGGTACAACTTGACTCAATTGTTAATTCTGATCCTTTGATTCGTCTAAGGTGTTTGCACTTCATTTATCATTCATTTTAATCTCTTATCTCATCCTTTCAAAAGCTATGCTTTTCCTAAGATGTACTGAAAATATCTGTTCCTATATCAACATACAGTCATAGAAAGAAATCATTTGATTTAAATTGCTGTTCCCTCCTAATTTTTCCCTGTGGTGGGCAGGTCATTGATGGCACTACATGTGGCCCAGACACCACATCCATCTGTGTCCAGGGCCAGTGTGTCAAAGCAGGCTGTGACCAAGTAATCGGATCCAGTGTAAAGCTGGACAAGTGTGGCATGTGTGGGGGTGATGGTACAACTTGCAGGAAGATCACTGGATCCTTGAATAAGGCCATGTGAGTAAAACAAAAAAAACGTCTTCAGGATCAAATTATTTACGCGCAGAATTTGTACGAAAATGCAGAAATGATTCACTGTGTTTTGGGGATTAATCTCATAGACATTAATCTCATAGACATCATCAACATGCTGTTCAAGGCGTCTTTAGCAGACACATTGTAAATGAATTCAAACTCTGACAGGTTCCTCTGTCTTTCTCACAGATTTGGCTATAACGACATTGTGACTATTCCGGCTGGAGCCACCAACATTGACATCAAGCAGAAAAGCCATCGCGGGATCAAGCATGATGGCAACTACCTGGCTTTAAAGACAGAGGGAGGAGCCTACATCCTGAACGGGAATTACTCTGTGTCGACAGCAGAGCAGGACATCCCTGTTCCAGGTGCAGTGTTCCGATACAGCGGCTCCTCAACAACCCTGGAGCGGATCCTCAGTTACCAGAGGCTCCGCCAGGCAGTCACCATCCAGCTCCTGTCCACAGCTGGAGACGCCTCTCCCCCGCGGGTCAAGTATACCTTCTTCCTCCCCAGGGATGTGCCTTTCAGCAAGCCTGGCTCTGAGGGCAGGGGCCCACTGCATGCCATCCTGCCTTTCGGGGGTGCTGAGTGGGTCCTGGGGGAGTGGTCAGAGTGCTCCAAGAGCTGTGGCTTTGGGTGGTCTCGCAGGAACGTGGAGTGCCGGGAAGGGGCAGGCTCCCTGTCCTTCTTCTGTGATGAAGATCTAAGGCCAGTGGACATCCGGCCTTGTGGGGACCTGCCTTGCCCAGTCTGGCAAATGGGGCCTTGGTCTGCCTGCTCACGGACATGTGGCCTGGGGATGCGCCATCAAAGTGTGCTGTGTATTGACTACACAGCGAAGGCGGTGGACTTGGAGAAATGCAACCCATTTAAGAGGCCAGAGGTTGTCTCTGCAGAGTGCATTTACCAGGACTGCTGAGGCTGTGATAAGAGGGGAAATAGTGTAGAGCACTAGTTAGCACCTAACTAATTAACATACACCCCTTTCCCAACCACCTAAAGACCATGCTTCAGACGCAGGGAAGCCTGGGCAGTTGGCCAGAAGCAGATATGGTCATAGAACATTTTCATAGAGTAACTTAATTATTTCATTGTTTATTTCCTTGATGTCATGGCTTTAGTTCAAAACCACTATTGAAGGTTTGTTATCCAATAGAGATCTACCTCAAAGGATGTAAAAATCTACTCTCTCTATATCTGAAGTTTCTGTTTGCATCTAAACACATTTCATCAAAGGCACATTACCTTTGCACAAATCCTGCTGAGATTCTGTTGGAGTGGTTTAATAACTCTATTAATCTTTGTCAAAATGCACCACACCCCAGGTAGCTAGACTCAAACGACAGCAGATCACAAACTTATGGTCACCCACAAGCTAAACACATGCTCTCTACCTCTAATCCTCTTACACAATCAGAAAAGCAGACATTTGCAAAGTGTTTCTGTTTGTAGATTCCAAACACAGAGGGGGTCAATATTGTAGTGATCAAAGTGTACTTTTATATGCCTTATCATATCAAGTGACAGTCATTATTTACCCTTACAAGGGTAATGTAAATAAAAACATGTTTTCATAAAGAGAGGCATGTTCTAAAACCTAATGAGAACACCTAAAATACCCTTCCATTACATCAACATGTTTTGGATATCAACTCTCTGGGCACAGAGAAACTCATGCTATCACACTCACATCTCTCACATAAAGAGCTATTTTAATTAAGAAAGGATGTTTCAAACAAACCACAAAACCCTTTAAATCGGCTTTACTGTCAGGTCCTACATCAACTTTAACAGGAGATTCAAGTTAAGGTGAAAATTGTGTATTGAATTGTGTGTATTGATTATACTGTAGATATTATATTCACAGCTAGTTAGAATGATTTTGCAGCATTCAAAACATTAGCAACCACATTGTCTATCATGTGAATAACAAGGAGATTGTATTTATTTTTCTTGCCATTGTTTTGGTTTCTTTTCATTTTTATTTTTATTGGCCATGATGAATGCTGTGGGTAAACATTTTGAGATCCATGATTCTTTCATCAATGAATGGCGAACAATTTACCATTATTCAATGTTAAATATGTTTTAATGCTTCATTTTCCCCAGAACAACTTTATTAAGCACTATGAAAGCTTAGCTTAAAAACCGAATACTTTTGGATTCCTTTGGTCATGGCATAGCCGTTCTTAAAGTTGTAAAGGACATTGTATGATACCGCAACCCGACGTCAAGTGGAACACTTTCTTGACCTGTGTTAAGGTGTGTGTGTACTGTAATAAATCAGAATTTATTTTAGAATCATGAGAAATAGCTTAGGCAGAGACGCACCCATAAATGTGGCTAGGAGTATATTCCACACAACTCACACAGAGTAACAGAGAGAGAGAGAGCGGTGTTGGTCTGCAGTCCTCTGTTAAAGGGATGGTTCAGCCTATTTTCATGTGAAATATCATCTTACCTTGAGTTGTCCTTATAGGCTAGTAGTGAAAGCTTCTCTGTTTCTCTGTTCTCCACTTTGCTACTGCAGCAGTTAGCAGCGCCCTCTCCAATAGACAGGATTTGTTTGAACTTTCTCTGAGGAGATTTTGGCATGTAAGATGATATTTCACCTAAACATGAAAATAGGCTGAACCATCCCTTTACCTAGAAAAAATATATGGTGTTGTATAGATTAAGGTCAAGTCCACTCTTTGGGTGGAATTAGAATAGAAGTACTGTATAAAATGCAGCAACAACAAAAAACAGTGAGAGACGATAATTTCAGATTAGGTAGCCCATATACAAAGAACATACATGCAGGGTTAAAACATGCATTGGATGATATAAATTGATGTTACTAATCAACTCCTTAGTTATTATATGTAAACAACAGACTTAGATGTGTTTTCAGGTTTCCTCTGACTATGTAATAGCATTCCTGGATGTATTTAAAGGGAAAAGATGTAGATCTGATTTCAAAGCATTCTATCCCTTCAATGAAGGTATGTATGATGCTATTGTTAAAGTTTCCTTACAAAGCTATTTATTTTTTAAGACTAATCGTTTCAGTTTCATATATAATGCTGCTGTCTGTCCTTCAGAATTGTAAGAAATTAGACTGATGAATGAAATGAGTCAATAAAGATGTCTCTTGACTGAAACACCAAGAGTTAGTCGTGTTCTTCAACCTCTAGAAAGGAGCTATGACAATAGTCTATGTACTGTACGAAGAGTAATCTCAGAACCAGTCTTGAGATACAGAGCAAAGATAGAGAAACCAGCTATAGCACCAAACGCCAGGAATCAAGAATCCACTCGATTGTTGCGGGCAAGTCATCCCTCGAGGGTCGCCAAAATAACGGTCCGTGTCCAAAGCGCTCACCTGTCTGTCTGCCTGCTGCTCGCTCCAGCGCCAGAGTCCAGCACAATCACGCGCGCCGCGAAGTGCATTGTGGGGTAGCTAGACAGAAAATAAATGAGGTCCCCGGTCAACAACAGTGATCAAACCATCACAGACAAATATTTCTACCTTTTGTCAGTGTGTACCTTTGTATGGTCCACTGTAGCAGTCAGAGCATGTCATGGCATCGGAATGTGATTAGACAACTTGAGAAAGCGAGTAGGCATGACAGCTACGTACAGCTAACTAACTAGCCAACCAACCAGTGCCTGGTGAACAATATCAAATCCTACAAACTAATATTTAAGCTAGTGTACCTGCTGTGCTGATGATGGTGATGTATAGCATGCGTGATTGTTTCATGGGGGATCACCGGCAAGGTGAGGAAATTATCGAGTCGTAAAGTAGCTAGCTAACAACGAGAGGAAACCTTTATCGTTGCTTTTGGACAAACTGGGTTAGCCTGTGCCTGTGCAAGACAAAGGTGTCAAGCCATTTCTGCCAGCCAGTTTGGTCAGTAAACGTAGTTTTTACTACCACAGTTTATGCAAAGTAAGTAGCTAGTAATAGTAGTCATCATGTCAACTGACTGACATCGATTGATGAACGAGGGCGGCCAGCTCGACTGGCCACAAGGTCAATATACTATTGTTGGTTGGTATGTTATTTCGTATTTTGCTGTAATGAAGCTTTGGTTTTTCTTATGAATTATTTAATATTTAGCAGGAACATGAACATGATTATTCCCTAAAGTAGATTTAGCTTATAGTCTGCATTATTTGATGAAGGTCTGCTGAACTGCTTGCTTTTAATCTCAATGGAAATAGCTGGAAACGTTACATTGACACTGCTCTTGCACCTATATTAAACATTTGAATCAGAAAAACTGAGACTAGGGCAAGTTGAAGTTCTTACAAGTGAAAAAAGCCATATTGAACATGTGTAGGCTATGTCTATTTTGTAGATGGTTGCTTCATTACTGAATGATTTGTATACAACCAAAGTTCCTGGCAAGTGTTAGTGAGACAAATTGTTTGGGCTTGACTGAAGAAGACATTGCGGATAATGGTCTTTCCTTCAAGTGTAAAATAAGTAATGAGTCTTTTAAGGTGGAATTGAGTGAGTCATAAGGGTCTAAAGAATTTAATTTTGGAAGGATTCCCAATAAGGAGAAGTTATGCATGTTACTTTCCGTTCCGTTCCTGTTACTTTATGATGTAGGCAAGGTCTGTGCTTCACAACAACTTACAGGGTGAAAAAGAGATGTCAATGTAACTGAATTTGTGTTTTGCTAATTTTATATATTGTTTTAGGAAAACACCATTCCTCAAACTCCCAAAATGGGAATAAAGTCATTTACACACAAATCCCCCACCCATAGCCAGGAGATACTGGAAAGACTGAATACTCTCCGCAGTGATCGTCACTTTTGTGATGTCAACATCCGGGTCCAGGGTAAGCTCTTTGCAGCCCACAGAGTAGTTCTGGCATGCTGCAGTGACTTCCTGCGGGCCAAGCTGTCAGCCAAGCCTTGTGAAGAGTACGACGGTGGAGAGGAAGATAAGCCAATCCTGGACCTGGAACATGTGACAATGGTAGGCTTTGCCCCACTTCTGGAGTATGCCTACACCTCTACACTCAATATTAGCACAGAGAACATCATCGATGTGCTCGCCGCCGCCAGCTACATGCAGATGTTTGCTGTAGCCAACATCTGCTCAGAGTTCATGAAGTCCAGCATTCTGTGGCACAACTCCTCTGGAGGGAGTAGCAGTGTCATGGGGATGGGGCAGGACAAAGCACAGGACACCCCTGAAGGCTCAGCAGAGTGTGGTCTGGCCCCACTGAATGCCCTGTCCCCGTCTCCAGTCTCATCTGAGTACAGTGTGCTGGAGCGGGCCATTCCAATATACAGAGAGTCTCGGCGCAAGCGCAAAAGCTTTGCCAGCCCCCTGGTGCCCTCCTGTTCCTCCTCACAGGTTCATAATCCTTCCCCATCCTCCTCGTCCTTCCCTGAGAGCTCTGTCCTGCCCATGGACCCCTCCCTGGCCTGCATATGGGCATATCCCTTTGGTGTGGACCGTCGGTTTTCCCCAGAAAAGCCTATGCTCTCAGAGGACCCACTGGAGCTTTCTCCAGGCCCTGACACAGAGCCCAGCGGCAAGGTGACAGCAGACTACCTAGCATGTGAAGGCCCCAGAGGCGTTGAAACTGGTAGGGGTACAGGGCTAGAAGAGGAAGAGGATGATGATATACATGTGAAGGTGGAGAGGCTGAGTGACGAGGAGGTGCAGGAAGAGTTGCCCCAGTGTGTGAGTGCCTCCCACTGCTCCCTCAGTGACCAGCAGACTGTCCCAGGAAGTGAACACACCCAGGAGGACCTCCTCATCAGCCCCCAGTCCTCCTCTATAGGTGAGCCTATAACGTTCGCCCTTAAGTCAGTTACACGCTCTGTTAGTACGAAATATTTTGTTCACATTGATTACTGAGTCTGAAATATTCTTAAACCTCACAGTTGTTTCTAAACACTCCTCTGATGTCCTGTTTGTAGAATTCTGAACGCAGTCGTGCTGTCTTTTATGTGTGGAAAATCAGTGGCAGCTTGTGTGTCCCCTCAGGCTCCATCGATGACGTAGTCTCAGACGGGCTGCAGACCATCCAGAGCACCAGTGGCCATGTGGACGACGATGAAAGGTAAAGGCTTGTTGCTGCCAGCACCACGTTATCCCCTCTGTTACACTTCAGGTTCACAAACAGTTTGCTAATTGTATTTGTAAATGGCAATTTTGAAGTTGATTTTTTGGAGCTATTTGAATCAGTAACAATAAAGTAATAGATTTGGGTTTCTCAATAGAAGAAAGAAAGCTGTCAATGGGTTTTGAAATATGTACTTGATACTCTATGCTTGACTAAACATTTACTGGACCATGCTGTTGTTAAATTATAGAGAGTAAGACATCTGTTAAACTACAGACACCTGATATTGGTGTTCACAGAATTCAAAAAAAATATGATGGATGCTTTCCAGGATTAACCCATTGAGATCAGTTGTGTTTTATTAGACACAATATCCTGTCATTACCCCTTTAACACTGCCATTGTGTCCCTGCAGGATGGATGGTATTCAATACCCATACCATCTCTACATCAATGCTTCGACCAGGCCAGGCATGAACGGACCAGAGCGACCCTTCCAATGCCCCACCTGTGGAGTCGGATTCACCCGTGTTCAGAACCTTAAACAGCACATGCTCATCCACTCCGGTGAGTGGCTGTATCATACTATTGTTTGTTGGTTACAAACTAAATTACAAATGTAAATTTTAGACCAGGGCATGGAGCTTTTACACAAAGTTGTATCTGTACCTGACTATTTTCTTCCCAAAAAAATCTTTAAAATCCAATCTTGTATCCTCACTGACATACTCTTCTCCTTTTTTGCCTGACAGGCATTAAGCCCTTCCAGTGTGACCGCTGTGGGAAAAAGTTCACGCGAGCCTACTCCCTAAAGATGCACCGACTTAAGCATGAAGGTAAACGCTGTTTCCAGTGCCAAATCTGTAGTGCCACTTTCACCTCCTTTGGTGAATATAAGCAGCACATGAGGGTCTCCAGTCACATCATCCGCAAGCCGCGGATTTACGAGTGCAAAACATGTGGAGCCATGTTCACCAACTCTGGCAATTTAATCGTACACCTGAGGAGTCTCAACCATGAGGCATCAGAGCTAGCAAACTACTTCCAGACCAGGTGAGGAGGAGTTTGGGGAGTTGAAGTAATTCCTTACCACTCAGGGTTTTAGTAGGGTGGTTAGTTTTAGGGATTCTCACGCAGCAGAACGGAATATTGGAAATATAACAGAATAAGGAAATCATAGCTCTTGAAATATGGTGTCATGATCAGACCGATTTCAAACCTCACCCCATTGGATAAGTAATTGAAGTAGTGGGTACACTACCAGCTGACGTGGATCCTTCTGCTCCAGTGCAGCCTTCTCAGTGGGCCTCCATTGCCCCTTTGTGTCCAGCAAAAACAAACTGAAGCCCAGACCCTGACCTCCAGACAGGCGATGTGTTGGCTGCCAGTCAGATATGCGACGCATAGAGAACTCGTTGGCAGGCTCTTCGCCGCTGCATGATTCAGATCTGATACGCTGATACGTGTTTCTCTGTTCAGATAATAGGAAACAGCCCTCATTGGCCCCACTGCTCCTTTAAGCAGGTGCTGTCTTGAGTTGGGTGAATGACCTAAGGAGCATTTTCTTTGTGCTGCTCATACAACTTGTGCAAATATGCAGATGTGAACAGACAGAACTAAACTACTGTACAGTATAATTTAAACCTATGAAAGTACGTTGTGATTGTCTATCTATGATCAGATCTATGACAGAATATTCTGACCTATGACAGAATATTCTTATCCTAAATGAATATTGTGCTATTCAGCATTGCTATATCCTGTCCTTTGTGTAGATCATCCATTTATTTTACTGAATGATTACTGTGCTAGTTTTGTTAGTGTCAGTCTACTGTGGTCAATTGATATTAAAATGCTTTTCTCTTGTTTGGTTCAGTGAGTTCCTCCTCCCAGAGTACCTGAGACAGCTGCAGGAGGAGTCTCTGGGCCAGTTTGAGCTGACTCCCCACAGCATGGACAAGGGCTCCTCCTTCTCCTCCTTTTCCTCCTCCTCTGTCCACATGCCCGTCATCTCCCAGGTCTCCTCCACACAGAACAGTGAGCGTCCTGCTCTCCTCCTGGGTCGTCTGTCCCACTCCCCCACTGACAGGGAAGAGAATCAGGATGAGTTAGAAACTTAGCACCTGTCTCAACAGGGAGGAGGAGGAAGAAGAAGAGGATGTGGAAGAGGAAACTTCAAATGTAACAGTGATTTCAGTTACAATAGAGTAAGGTCCTGTCACATGTAATTGTGATAAAGCACTCCAGATGGCAAGCGCCTAAATCACCTTGCACAGGCAGAGGACTTAAATAACAAGGACGCTGGACGTCAGTGAGAACTTTTAACACTATTTGAATTTAGTGCTGGGGTGCTAAAGGCTGCCGTTGCTTGAAGTATTCAGCTATGAGTTGTCAATGCTGTGAATTAATTTGAATCTGTGTGTATGTTTTGTGTGAATTGTTGTTGCCTAATAGTAGATACTATAGTATGCTATGTAAACTTACATGCTGTTTTTTTTTTGTTTTTTTATTGTTTTAAACTTTTGGGTTAGGGTTTTTTAACTGTGATGGCATGATTGTGTCAGATCTTTTTACATCCCCAATGCACAACTGCTAAGGCAGATTTCACAGTTTCAAAGTTACTGATGTTGACAAGGAAATCATATGGAGGGTCAACAATACACTCTAATGTGCAATGTTTTGATACAAATGCCAGATAAATGGTTCCAGTGTATTTTGCCAGAAAATACTAGTTGCGACCCATAAAACCGTATGCAGATATGTAATATTATAAATCCTCATGTATCGATGCAATCTGAGAAGGCAAAATAATGTTTTTCTGTACTCAACATTGTGTTCAGTAATGTAGTTATCTGCACAACATTAGTTGATCATAGCAGAGAGGCAGTACTGTACACTTGAGAAATTTTCTAAGGATTGAATGGTTTATGTGGAACAACTAAACTAGGTGCTCAATCGAGTTTGGTGCTGCATGTCAACGTTTATAAAAGCTAATGTTGCCATGTCAATAAGGCTGTAAATCCATGTATTCTCTTATTTCAGAATACAGGCCTAATTTTATTTGACAAATGATAGAAATGCAGAATAATCAGCCAATGTTTATTAATACACTTCTAATATCCTTGGGATTATTTTATTTATTTTTTGTATCTAGTGGGACACTTTGTATTCCTTTGTTTGAAATAACATGTTTAATACAATTAATCAAAAGATATGAGCCTTAAAGGGATCACTATGTGCCAGTTTGTACTTTGTTATTAAGTGCTACAAACCTTGCTTTATGTGTTTTATGTGCCTTTGGATATTGAAAGTGCATTTAACTGCTCTTGTGTGATAAAATGATTCCTGACAGTATATGCCTAGCCCGCTACCTACAGTATTTAAGAGTGTTAACAATATTTTATTTCCATCTTCATGTTTTGTTTGAACAACATGTATTGCCTGTGTACAAACTTGTGTGAAGTTTAGCATGAGTTCATAACGTTTTGCTGTAACTTTACAAATGCAGTGAAGAAGGTTCTTTGTACTCATGTTTAAGTAAAATTCTATATTCGAATGTGGAACAGTGTAAAATCACAGAGGTCATTGCAAGTACTGTCCAGTAACATCTAAGCAAATAAATGGGATCTGGCATTAATATCTGTCAAGCATCTACACAATAGCTGATGCAGTGTAGGTCTTAGTCACTCCACTGGTGGTGACAAACATCAGGTTCAGCTTTAGGACAGGGCACTTACAGTATGCTTTGGCTGTGAGAGGCCCACATGAAAGACATCAGTAAATGATCCAGCTGTACAAACAGATGATGGGTTGAGGGTTATTGCTTGTCCTTTGCCTTGGCTAACTAGATACGGTCACATGGTATAATATCGTGTTAGCGAGTTCCAAGCACCTGCTTATGATTTTGTGTCCCTCTGATTTGGGACCCAGTGTTAGCCTTGTTAAAGAGAAAAATTGGGTCACTGCGTCACACTATAGGCACAAATAATATGAGGTGAGAAAACAGTTAACATTTTCTGAATATTGTTTATTGTAGAGTGGGTGAATTGTGAAGAATTAGGAGTCCCAGCTTCAGCCCCATCACAAGAGTAAATGACAATTTACTGGGGGCAAACAATCCAATCTATAATCATTAGGGCCTCGGCAATAAAACAATCAAACAAAGTTGATGCAACCATTCTCTGCCCAACTCTCCATATTCCAGTTGTTATTTCTCACGGTTGCACCAGTGGACCAGATGAGTTATAGCAGGTTATATAGCAGGATATATTGGACCTAAATTGAGTGTGGGCTCTGGTCCTCCATGGCTCTCGGAGCATGGGTAATTTGCACGCCAGGCATTCTGTCCCCGGCTTTGTGCAACAGATCTCACTCAACACAACAGTAGCCCAGATGGTTCAGTTAAAGGTATATTATACTATTCCCCATATCCACATGGACTGCATTATGACAGTGGTGAATCTTACAGTATGTCACTCTATAGATATACCCAAATCAACATTGAGAAGCTACCAGAGCAATAATGCTCTAAATCATATGGTGTATCTTGGGAACCAAGAGTTGAGAATAGTAGTACATTTTATTTTATTATCCCCACCATTACAATTGTACATCATACAATGTCTCTTATCTAAGATGAATGTTGCTATTAGCCTCTTCAGCGTGAGAAGTCACTTTCAACTAAATATAAACTATGGCATTAAGGTGTACAGAACATGCCTCAGTACATCATGTCTTTTTCAGTTAGGGCTGGAGAGTTAACATATACAATGACTCATTTTTCAGTTTTCCTTCCAAGAAAGGTATAATTCTTACCACAACAGTGGAATCGTTTCTCTGGCACTGTCCCTGACTGTAACATGCACTTACTCATATTGTCATCTGATGTTTGCACCTGTTGCCAGGAAACCATCCACATAGCTCCGCTTTGGAGTTGAGTGTGGATAGAGCCAGGAAGCAGTTGCGTATGCTCAGAGAGTTTGCAAAGGTGAGAAGGATTAAATGTCCTGGTGACGAAGTCTGGCCCTTAAAACCCTTTCTTCTCTGTCCGATACCTCAAACATAGA
The DNA here is from genome assembly GCF_951799395.1 of Argentina silus. NCBI lineage: Eukaryota > Metazoa > Chordata > Actinopteri > Argentiniformes > Argentinidae > Argentina > Argentina silus. The sequence continues at coordinate 20,602,724 of NC_139656.1, read as the reverse complement.
TGATGATGAAAGCCAGTTGTGTTTAATCCAAATCAATTGAGGTAATCCTCAGATACTGAGGCCTCATTATGATGTGTTAGCTACAGTAAGGTATAATAATCAACCTCAGACTGAACAAAGTACCACAGTATTGTAAGATAGTTTCTCTGTTAAGGTCAAATACTGTTCCGTGGGCAGCTTTTGTTTGTGTATCAATACAAAGTCCAAATGTGTATGACCATAGGCTTTAATCTAGTAAACATGATCCAACTGAGTATTTCTAATACATTTCCTATCGTTCTAAAACACCTGTGAACATTTTGAATTGAATTGATCAGATTTTAGATGATAGTGTATATATTCAGATCACATGGGCTTGATTTTCAGAGAGTTACATTAGTGCACTTGAGGCTCAGCTGGCAGGATGTCTTTTCCATTTTCACAGAGGGTGTGATTTTTCATAGAGTATAATTGTCCTTTATTCTGCATGACAAGTATTAAGTGTCTCATAACAACTGTGTTCTAACGTTGCTGATCATCGGCCAAGTCTTGTGAAAATAACTGATAGGCTGTATATATTTTTTGTATGTTCCATTCTTTCATTAACATGCATACACATTTTTTCCATTGCTGATTTTCATTGCACATTTGAGACTAAATGGAAAACTCAATCTGACGTAAATGACAACATTGCACAATAACAGTGAAATTTCCAACCGATCTGAATGTCAGCCGAGTTGTAAGTGGGGGCATTTTCTGTATTGAAAGTCTAGAGCCAGCCTTAGTCAAATAACCAAGGCCAGCTGCTGTCAACAGGTGAAATCTTGGATGTTTGTCGCCTTCTTTATAAAACTAGGGAGAGGGGAATACAACATATAAAATGAGGTGTCATTATCAAGTCTCTCAGATGCAATGCATGTTTTAGGAGATGTCAAGAACACACTTCAAAGTATTCCCCGTAGTGCCAAACAGTCAATGGCACAGATGTAGCATGGACCAACCGTAACCTACCTCCACTACACTAACACATCAACATTTGTTTTAGGACCCACAGTGTCTGGAGAGAGACTGAAAGAGGGATATATCATGACCAGCTGCATCAGGCTCACTACAGTACAAGGCAGGAAGAGAGGTTTCATTAGCTTGTGTTTTTGGACAAAGTTTTCAATGTCAGAGGGTCACATACCGGTAAAGTCATCTACTGTAATATGACATTCTGTGTTTGAAATGAGGGTGTAGCCACTCACTGCTTTCTATTCAGCAAAACATACTGTATTTCACCTGTAAACTCACAAAATAAATGGCCAAACAAAATACCAAACAAAGCGTAACACAAATGGTTGGATGAAAAACTAAAATCTAAATGAGCTGAATACTGAGATGTCCTTTGTTCCTTCTTAAAGAGACTGTCACTTTTTTTTCATCAAAGGGCCTCCTCCAAGACTTGAACCAAATATAGAAGTAAATATTTGAAGAAAAATGAAGGCGTTTTGGTGCACGCCTCACCCTGTGTCTGCCTCAGGTTCATAAATAACATGTCAACATCACTCAACTCTTCCAATGGGGCGGCCTCCGCAGCCAATTTTTACCCTTGAATAAACACTCTCTGATGCCATCACATAAATATAACTCAGACAGGGTTGATGCACGGTTATACGTGGTCCTCTGTGTGTCCTTTTCAACACCCACTGCTTCTTAGTCACTTGTGCTTCAAATGTCCCTCTGAAATCCACAAATCAGGCAAAGCTTAAGTGACAAATTTCCTTGTGTTGGCACAATAACTGTATGGTAGATATCCAATGCAGCCCATCTTAACAGTCAAGGTAAGAGAACATAGCATATCATGAATAGCCACATTTTGGTCATTGTCCTTGAATGACCAAGCAGAACACCAATACGGTACCACAATCCGAGCAGCAGGAGAATAGCAGGGTTTTGTCTCTGATAAAAGAATGTCACAATCCAGATCTTTGACGTAAATAGCCCTAGTACTCTCCAGCCCTTCCAAGGAAATGTTTGTTTCCATGGCGGCCAAACGCCGCTTTGGGACAGACTGGGAGAGCATCCCATCGTTCCTCACAGCTGAGTGGGCAGGGGAAGATTCCACTCAGTCCCTCTTACTGTAGATATGGTTCTGTAATCAAGAACATATCCACTCCCTCACCTTCTTCTCATTCTCAGACAAACATTAATCTTATTCCAAATAAATATCAAGTGATCTCATTATCATTTGATGATATCCAGTTTCTTAATTTCTGTTCATAACAAGAATAGTAGATTGTAGATTGTTCACTTTTTTCATGTCAAGTTTTAAAGGTCCAGTATGTAACATTGAAGCTTTCTAAAAGCTTCCTAATGGTTGTAATGACTATGTTTAATCGATAGAGATCAGGGAATTAGATCCATTGAAAGAAATATTTCATTTATGAACACTGTTTTGGTTCGTAAAAATCGCTTTCTAAAATGGACCTACCCAACACTCGGTTTGCATACAAACTTGTTGTTACTGCTAGGGGTTTTCTAGGGGAGTGGACTCACTGATTTTCCTTTCCTTTTTCGCCTTTCTACCTCTGGTAGCTGTCTCTTCGATATTGGCAATGAATGTAGGTGTTGTAGGTTTTATACAGTATCTAGCATTCTCCTTGATTGCTGTCAAGATCCTGTGATAGCAATCATGAAACAGACTTGGGGGGGTGGGTGAGGGAGCAACCAACGTCACATCAGGAAGTATGAATGCGAGGTCAGACACTGGGCCCTTGGATCTGAGGGGAGCAGCCAGGTCTGGTCCTTCCCATCATAAATAAGAAAGAGTGTTGCTGGGCTCTGGACTCTAACCCAGCCACCACGAGCAAAACTGATGACACTACCATCTGTGCACTTTCTACAAAGTCCCTTCGATAGCTTTCACAGATACCAAGACCTAGTCTCATGATGCCCACTTTTGTACTTCAAATCTGACTCTATGATTTATACAAGCTTTTTTCCTCCTGTTTTATACAATTTATTTAATGACCTGCAATGCCCAGGTTATGACTGTACCAAGAACAAGTAGTGGGCAAAAAGGACCCTATTAATCCTGCATGAGTGTAAAATCACTCTCCCTAGTCTTTATGAAACGGTATTGTATGGGTGTTCCAACTTCAGCCTTGGATACTGATAACCATAAATATGTGATTTAGATAGACCAACCTTCTGGATATCTATCTTTTCCCTTTGATGCCCAAGTAGCCATCTGTCTCTTATTTACCTTTGTTAAAGATAAAGTTAACTTGTATAAAATCTTTGTAATAAAAGGTAACTGGCGTGGTCTGCATATGGCTGTCACTAGTGCTTTGGACTCTGAGTTCTTTCTACCTGAGTGGAGTAGAGAAATTAAATGGCAGTGAACCCTGGAAAGGAATGCTCTCAGTTTAAATAGAGGCATTTTTATATGTCTATACTAGACAGGGAGACTATGGAGCTCATTGAGAGGGGGTTATTCCCGTCCGTCCCCCGGCCCACCAAAGCAAGCCCAACCTAGCCACTAGGCCTTAGCCACACTGTGCAGAGGCGGTGGTGACCACTTACAGGATATGACGGTACAGAGAGCTGTGTGCCACACCAGGAGACCAACCTGCTGAGAGTTAGGCCTGCCAAGCTCAACCAGCTGTGTGAAGAGAGGCAACCAGTATGGATACAACCAGTATGGCTCCAATAGTCTTCTTATCTACTCTATGACACATTAATTATCAAACATACAGTAATGAGGAAATTACTCTCTATGAAGCAGAGGAAAGTTCAATAGAGAACAGAAAAAATCTAAACATTTAGTTTTTTTGTTTCAGATAAAAATGAAAAAGAGAGATGGGAAAGGAAGAAATAAGAAGCAGATGAAGAAGAAAGATGACAAATGGGAAAACAGAAGGAATAACAAGATTGGAGAGGAAATGGAGTTCTGTGGAATGATGAGGCTCTATGACTGTATGAGACTTTGTGAGGTTAATCTTTTCCTGAGAGATGAGGTGTGATGGAAGCTGACTGTGCAGGTTGCTACTCTGATTGTAACTCCAGACACAGTGTACTGTATGAGACACAGCCTGGTCTCGCAGGCTCCACCACAGCCTCACTCTTACAGGAAGCAGAACCATGACTCCTTTACCACACTCCGACATCCCCGGAAAGCCATTTGGATGCGAAAGTACCTTCCTGCACGCATTTTGCCCATAGAAATGTTCTGAGGGTTGGATGAAAAAAATGGCTCATATATTTCAGTATGGTGAAACCCAAAGATGGGTTTGTTGGGGTTAACAAAGACGGATTGCAAAATGGTTGTCCAATTTTTTTTAAATTATATTCGATCTTACATTACAACGTCCAGTACATTTATCATCATTTGGTGAAAAATGATGGCAAAACTGCATGCCTTGTGCATGCCTTGTATAATCCTATTCTATCCATGAGACAGACTCTGTTATCAGGGGAACAATGACATCCAGTGGAGAGATTAAATAAAACCTGGGATACCTTAGCGGTCTAGTAATGTTAAATAACAGTCTTCATGTTCACAAAACACATTATGTCAACAATGAAAGGTTTATTGAAATCCAAACAGCAAAATATAAATCCTATTTTCTCTTTCCAAACACCATCTGTCAACTCTCAGGCCTAGAGTGAATGATCCAATAACATTGGTACTCAAAAGGATGGCACCCCTGTTATGAGTGAAACCGCATAGCAACAGAGTGTGTACTGAGCACCCAAACAGAGGTAACTAGACTACTCAGCAGTATTGCCACCTGTTGGGTGTGGTAATGGATATGATGCTACTACAGGTGACAGTGGCCTCTGACATCAACGTTTTCCCACCCAGGTGAGGTAACAGGTACATAACACACCTGTGGGAAAAGATGAGTGCTCTACTCAGCTAGATGACAACACCAAAACTTAGATAAACATGCATGCTGGTAGGCAGCATTCAGGGCTCTGTTCTTGGCTCCCCAACATATCATCATGTTAGCAACACTTTGTGTCATCCGACTATGAAAACTTGGCAGCAAGTTGCTGCCTTAGGGGAGCAGAAGTTCCTGAACTTGCCAACAGACGTAAGCAGCAAGTGTCATCAATGTATTCTACCATACACTGTAGATAGCTAATAATGAATCAGGCAAGAGATAGTGATGGCTGTCGTATAATTACAGTATTTGTCTTGAGTAAATGCTTGAATTAACAGTTGAATTAGTAATTTATCAACAATTGTTTCTAATCAGCTGATTCATTGATGATCATTGATTGAATGTCTAGGTACCTTTCAGTGGTGATCTCGGCCTAATAGGGATATGCCTTAGCAGCACACCAGTGGTTCATGAGCAGGGATTGGACTGTAGCCAGGAAGGAGCAGGGATGGGGTTTCCTGTCGGTTCCTTTATAGATGTAGATGGACACTGGGTCCAGTGTGCCTCAGGTGTCAGCCCTAATGTCTGCACCGCCTGCACTGGGGCCAGACAGTACTGTACCCTCCACTGATCATATGAGACTAGACAAGAGATGGCACTGACATCCACTGAGAATACGGTTGTTTTAATCTTTTTTTTTAATCAGGTATCCATTGATCTTGACTTACATTAATAATGGTAATAATGGTCTTTTGTGTCTGAAATTACTTTTTTTTTTCTGATGTGGCTTTGATAATACAAATGCACAGTTAATCCACAGGATGTAAAGGATCAGATTATGTCTTTTTGTGATATGGGAATATTTCCGGAAGTGTCATTACCTACAGTATGCTGATGTAGTCTTAGTTTTGGGTTAGCTTTTCAAAGTAATGAACAGGTACATCTCAATAGCCATTCCTTTCCTCATTCTATCAGTTGCAAAATGCTCTTTGATCTCTCCTCTGGTTGTCTCTCTACCCATGTCACAAGCATCTCACCATGACATCCCTCTTTTGAAGAGAGGGTGTTTGAAGCCATGGCTACTCCTTGATAAGGATGAGATGAAATTCCACTGCAAAAACTTCCCAAACCCCAACTTTCTCTTCTCTTCTCTCTCTTTGCTGCCAGCCATCAACACAGACATCCTCCTCAGTAAAACAACACAAATCTATCACCACACAAGGACATCAAAGCCCAGTTTGATATCCACATGTGAGAAACTAATCAATTCATTCTTTATTATTCATCTTTTAAACCTTTTATTTTACACCCTTATCATTCTGTCCAAACCATAATCAGAGGCCCATAAAGAGAGTATCAGAGGTTCCTGGTGTGTTCTGCTGCCAGCCTCTCTCAAACCTCAAAGGCTGCCGTAGGCGTAGACCGTGGACACTGCCTCCATCCACTTCCTGCATGCTCTGATAGCCATCGACAGAGCCTGCAGCCCCAGCAGCGCTGCTTCCTGTATTTAATTAACAGTGCTGACAGGACCGCGTCCTCCTCAGCTGCCCAAGACATGGCTGTCAAAGGCCACTTTGTTCACCACCAGAATCCCCAGCCAATGTGAATGTCACTCCTGACGGGTGCCATGTCAGCTGTAGCAAGTGGCTGCTCTATTGCATTTAAATCATAACAAAGTTACTCTGGCTTTTCACTGAGTAACAATTCAAACTTTGTTGCTCGACATAGGCCTTTATGTTTTTGTCGAGACAAAATTAAGGTGCAGTTCATGGCATTACCAATATGTTAAAGTGAAGACTACCAGTGCCTTCTTAAACAGTAGTTGGTAGTAGATGAGGTGAGTTTCCCCCATACAATGTACAGTAAAGCATTTTGAACACCTGTTGTAAAGTGGAAAAGGCGCTATAAATCCAAGCAATTCATGGTATCCCACAATATGCCTACAATACAATACATTCATCTGACAGAAATAAATATTTGTATTTTATAATAGAAAAAAAAAACTAATTACCAAAAAATACTTAATTTTGCGTTTTCCAATGATTTTGCTAGACACTTGCTAGACTCTGGAGAGCGCTGGAGGATCTGTTCTGCTGCTTATGCATATCCTTCATCCTCCTGTAAGACTGATTGGACCAAATCGGGTTGAGTTTGATGTGCTCAGACTCCATCAATGTTGAATCCACTCATAACTTGCTTTTTTCCACAAACACAGTGGTCTGTAGCTCTTTGTTTTCAGAGGGAAATAAAGAGGCCGCAGTGTTATCAGACTGTCACACCCAGAGCATGGGCTTGGGCAGTGGGTGTCTGAGAGAAGGTGAGTTAGGCTGATAAGGTTCCAGTGAAAACAGAGGTGCAGCACAGAGTTCTAATGGTTCATGACACCTGGATGTTTCCAGTTCAGTGGAAAGAGATGGCCATACTATACTAACCACAGGCTCAGCTGCACTGGTTACAACTGTGGGTTTTCCCCGTGCCCCTTCCCCCCTCCCATTTCCCCTCTACCTTCTCTGTATCCTACAATTCATTTCACAACTACTGAAAAACATTAAATGTATGTTTACATGTTATTTAAGTGTTATGTACATAGCAGCCATGCACTGTATAAAGCCCAATATCTTAATATAGTTAGTCATCCAATAAAGAACTATTCCCAGAATTCCCAGCCAAAATACCTTTATTAGACACCCCTACTCAGTGTGGTGTAAACTCACATACAGCTGTTTGAGTCCTGGGAAAACCCCACTGATGGAGAACAAGTTGTCTTTGTAAAACATTAAGTTGACAGGTGAACACGCCTTTCTTCTCAGTTATGCATTTCTACCCATTGCTGTTGATATGGTCAGTGGTAATCATCATTATTAGCATTACATCATCATCATAATTATTATTATTATTATTATTATTATTATTATTGTTATCATAATCAACATCATAATCAACATCATCATCATCATCATAATCAACATCATCATCATCATCAAAACAAGTGAAGAAATATGTTCATCTACACCAACACCATGGGTAAGGTTCTGTCGCCTAATCTGGAATGGTGATGCAAATTATTGAGAAACGTCCAGCCAATAATTTGCATTTACACAAAGCAAATAGGCTGCCTCAGGCTCAATGCTATGACTTGTACATAATATCTGAACTTCTATTAGGCAGATACTGAGTTTGTTATGTGCTGAGTTTGGTATCATGAGAACTATTCACTAACTCTGGATAAATTAGCAGACAATCCTTCAAAACTATTCAGTGGACAACTACGCTATGGAAACAGGTTTGGTTTATTTTTAATGATCAGTATGCCTATCGTCATTATTCTATCAGTATGTGTCTGTGTGAATATACTGTACTGTATGTCCATACTGTATAAATGATCTCATGGTGTGGAAACTAACATCACAACTTTGAAATGGAATACTGTGCGTGAGTTGTAGCCAATGTTGTTTTATTGTGTCGCACAGGGATATTCTGTATCATAACTTTTATTCTAGAGTCCAGAGAAACATGTGCACAGCACTTGCATTTCTTTGCTTTATGTTGACACATACAGTACATGTAGGCTGCCTTATCATTTTACAAGGTGTATCGAGAGATCTTACATCCAGGCAGGTCACCAATAGGGTACGTGTGCCTGCACATAATAGTAGTTACCAGCTAAACATACGTGCATTCACACATCAGGCAAGAGCAACCGGCAAGACTCTACAAAAGTTGCTTTTCTAGACAGGCATACATTATGGACAACAGAATCTGATTTTGATTCTGATATATTTGTGCCTTTGTAATGTATTGTATGTGCTGTACATGCTGTGCTGTTGTACTACTTTGTTGTTGTTCTTGCCAAGTCACCCTCATTAAGGGGGTTTCTAAACTCAAGGGTCTTATCTGGTTAAATAAAATAAAATAAATATAAGGCTACTATTAGGCTAAATATTAACACTTTATGAGCCACCTATACATAATGCAGTAAGAATAAAATTTTATAGCATAATGAATAATACATATCAACCCAAAACCTGGTATAATCTTTCATAACAATATGAAAACCTAAAGGCTACAGATGCATTTATAATGCATGACAAACAGGTCATGATATACTGTACATAATAAGACATTCTATTGTATAAGCATTCATAATGGCTAGTACTGTATTAACACTATATAAGTTGATAAATAACTATAACTCTTGCATATGACATCACGCCCGTAAAAACAGAGCAACTTTCATCAAAGATATTGTAGTGAACAAAAGCAGATGAGAGTGTCCACTTCTTTCACTGCCCTCCGACATAATATGGCAGAGCAGATGCACCAGTCAGATTCAACTCTAGAGTGTAAATTCTCTAGTCTGTTGCATTTTTTAAAGTCTCTGGCAGCATCACCTCACTCGTTTTGCTATGACGCCATATCAGAATCTACCTTTAATTCATGCATTACAAAAAAGGTGTCTCGTAGAAAGTAATACATTCTTAATAGATAAGCAAATGCTATAGTAACACAAATGTTTTATCAAACAAATAAATGCTTGGTAACACAATCTTAACATGGAGTTAATTCTTCTTAGATACACAAAACGTTTTGATTCTTGTATGGTTTCTTTTCAGATTACTCCAAAAGAGTCTACCAGGGTGTCAGAGTCAAACACACAGTCAAAGACCTTCTTGCAGAGAAAAGGCTGAGGCAGCCAAATGTTCCCAGATTCAATGTGAGTTTGCCTTTGGCTTGTCTCTTTCTCTCATTAATATCTGGCCTTTCGCCCTAGCCTTTCTGCTTATTTACATTCTGTATCGTCTTCTTTCAATTCAGAGATCATGACCACCAACCACACAAAAGAAAATACCCTGTATTGTAGTGAATGTTCCCAAAAGGCTTCCCAAAGTCAAGAGCTGGGGGGTCCATACAGAGTCACATAAAGCTAATAAATGAAAAGCTATTCATGGTTATGCAACTCCTCCTCCCACAGCATTAGCCATGACATGTTCCAACTGAAGTCAGCCAACAGTAGGCCTATAGCTCTGTGTTTTCTCTACTCGCAGGTCACCTATCAGAGGTCTAATCAGACACACCTGCCAAAACGACCTCAACAAACCTCAGACAAGAAAACCATTGTTGGCCCCAGACAGTTAAGCCAAGGTTAGGCCATCCCAAAACCCTCACCTAAAACTAACAAAGGAAGAAAACAAGACCCCTTTATCACCCATCATACACGCTAAAATGGTTGTATATTTTCAGTTGGAGTCGGAGGCACTTCAAATGCAAAGGGAATGAGCCATTGCTCAATGACTGTATGAAAAGCTTGGTACACACACTTATCTCACGGTAGTTTATGTTGAAGTATTTCAATGGCTGATACAGCACAGTATGAAGAATAGGTAGAATAGAGCTTCCATGGCACTGTTACAATACTGCAGACCTTGTTTGGATGTCAATGTCAGTGATAATCATAATTAAAGTAAGTCATTAATAGGTCAGCTGTTTAATGATGGATTGAACATGGTTGGTAATGACCATGTTATGCATAAATGTCCTATATGTGATACATCAACGGCTGACTACTAGTGATAAACATCTTGCACACTGCTCAACAGTTTGTAGGATCTACAGTGCATTCGGAAAGTATTCAGACCCCTTCACTTTTTACACATTTTGTTATGTTACAGCCTTATTCTAAAATGGATTAAATTCATTTTTTTCCCCTCATCAATCTACACACAAAACCCCATAATGACAAAGCCAAAACAGGTTTAGAAATGTTTGCTAATTTATTTTAAAAACTTAAATATCACATTTACATAAGTATTCAGACCCTTTACTCAGTACTTTGTTGAATCACCTTTGGCAACGATTACAGCCTCAAGTCTTCTTGGGTATGACGCTACAAGCTTGGCACACCTGTATTTGGGGAGTTTCTCCCATTCTTCTCTGCAGATCCTCTCAAGCTCTGTCAGGTTGGATGGGGAGCGTCGGTGCACAGCTATTTTCAGGTTTCTCCAGAGATGTTTGATCGGGTTCAAGTCCAGGCTCTGCCTGGGCCACTCAAGGACATTCAGAGACTTGTCCCAAAGCCACTCCTGCATTGTCTTGGCAGTGTGCTTGGGGTCGTTGTCCTGTTGGAAGGTGAACCTTCGCCCCAGTCTGAGGTCCTGAACGCTCTGGAGCAGGTTCTCATCAATGATCTCTGTACTTTGCTCCGTTCATCTTTCTCTCAATCCTGACTAGTCTCCCAGTCCCTGCCGCTGAAAAACATCCCCACAGCATGATGCTGCCATCACCATGCTTCACCGTAGGGATGGTATTGGCCAGGTGATGAGCAGTGCCTGGTTTCCTCCAGACGTGACTTGGCATTCAGGCCAAAGAGTTCAATCTTGTTTTTATCATGGTCTGAGAGTCCTTTAGGTGCCTTTTGGCAAACTCCAAGCGGGCTGTCATGTGCTTTTTACTGAGGAGTGGCTTCTGTTTGGCCACTCTACCAAAAAGGCCTGATTGGTGGAGTGTTGCAGAGATGGTTGTCCTTCTGGAAGGTTCTCCCATCTCCACAGAGGAATTCTGGAGCTCTGTCAGAGTGACCATTGAGTTCTTGGTCAACTCCCTGATGATGGCCCTCCCCCTATTGCTCAGTTTGGCCGAGCGGCCAGCTCTAGGAAGAGTCTTGGTGGTTCCAATCTTCTTCCATTCAAGAATGATGGAGGCTACTGTGCTCAATACTGCAGAAATGTTTTTGTACCCTTCCCCAGGTCTATGCCTCGACACAATCCTGTCTCGAAGGTCTACAGACAATTCCTTCGACCTCATGGCCTGGTTTTTGCTCTGACATGCACTGTCAACTGTGGGACCTTATATAGACAGGTGCCGCTACAAATCATGTCCAATCAATTGAATTTACCACAGGTGGACTCCAATCAAGTCGTAGAAACATCTCAATGATGATCAATGGAAACTGGATGCACCTGAGTTCAATTTCGAGTGTCATAGTAAAGGGTCTGAATACTTATGTAAATGTGATATTGCAGTTTATAATAAATTAGCAAACATTTCTAAAAACCTGTTTTTGCTTTGTCATTATGGGTGTGTATATTGATGAGGAAAAAAGTGAATTGAATCCTTTGTAGAATAAGGCTGTAACATAACAAAATGTGGAAAAAGGGGAAGGGGTCTGAATACTTTCCGAATGCACTGTACAAATTAGACTGATGAAAATACTGATATGTGGTTCAGTATGGGTCATATTGATCAAACACCATTACCATAGGCCCACAATGAAAGTTTAACCTTTGTAACAATATCAACAATTAGCAGATATTGATGCAGCAATATTCGTTGGTGCTTGCATTAGACTAAATGACATTGTATTGCCAAAACAATGATGGTGATTTGAAGAGGATATTATGGACACTATGTAGGTAGAAATAATGGAGACCAACAAAAAAATGTGTATGCAGACTGAATTAAGATTAGAGATAACATTGTTACTGCAACTGCCCAGCAGTCATCAATCAGCTTGTGCCCAACAGTCATCTTAACCCTGTTAGATGCTTAAGGCTACCACAAAATACTAAGATAGGAATGATCATCAAAATAAGTCTTGGTCTGGCCGCTGTGATAATTCCTCAGATATCAGACCCATCATTGACTCCTTGGCCTACACAACATCCTTGTATTATAGGCATACTCACTTGGTTTGTGTGCTCACTGAGACTAGTAACACTTGCAAGGGGTAGGGCACATCCATAGGCGAGTTGTCTAATTACATTCAAATATCTGCCCACAACATTTGCCTGACCTCCATGCCTCCCCCTCTCCTCCCCTCTTTTGCTCTTTCACTATGTCTCTCCATCCACAATTCATTGCTTGATCCATGCTCATTGCAGTGTTTTGCATAATAACACACACACATACTCTCTCTTTCTCTCTCACGCACACACACACACACACACACACACACACACACACACACACACACACACACACACACACACACACACACACATATACACACACACACAGATGTGCACACAAACACACACACACACACACACACACACACACACATACACACACACACACACACACACACACACACTTTCAATGGTGTGCCAGTGTGTCAGTAACCATACCCTTTCTCTCTGTTTGCAGGCTGGGACAAGCCATTCCCAGCCAGCTTTTGTCCAGATGCCAGGTGAGTCTTTGTGGTTTGAGCCCATTGTAATATTCATTGGCTCCTCATCTGTATGTCCACATACGGTAAATGTGGGTTTAAATGTAATGGCTGGAGGTAGAGGAATTACACTGCTGCCATGCCTCTCTCTGCAGGATCCCACATGCTTCCTGGTTACTACAGCATGCGGAGGCCCTTCCTGACCGACTCTGAGCTCTGTTCCCCCACTAAGCAGTACTCCACAGACCCATATGCCTCACCTCTTGGGACCAAGGCCCTGCCTTATGATCATCCCTCCAGTTACCCATCCTTCATCGACAGCTACTACCCCTCTGAGTCGTTTGGGGACTACCGTGGTGCTCCACACTTCTCTACCAGTGGAGGTTCCCTCTTCCCCCCTTCATCTTTACCACATCTACTGCCTCCCCTCCCCGGCGAGACATCACATCTCCTCTTGGTACAATCACCTTAACTGTTGTAGAACAAGAAAAAATACTTTAGAGTATACTGTAACTGAGATTACATCCAGGATGGATATTTAAGTTTTAAAAGACACCAGTAGATACTCAAATGCTTTTCCATCATTGTACTGTTTAATCACAACCTTTCATAACACTTATGAACAGGATTTCCCTTTCACTACCTCTAGTAAACACACTCTGCAGTTCACTCCTCATCTTCACTTCTCTCTTTATCTTCCTCTCACTGTTCTCATCTTCCATCTGTTAACAGAGAGACTCTTGGGAGCAGTCCGATGGGGACTCTGTTAGCCAGGGTGAGGCCTTGTGCTCTGAAGGCCAAGTCCCCTCCACGGTCTCCTCTAGCTTGGCCACTCCTGACACCGGGAGCCCTTCTCCCTACCGGATGCCAACCGGCCGCAGCGGATCCACTCTGTCTGGTTCCCAGCACTACTCCCTGCTCCCCTTGGAAGAAGTGCACTACCCTGCTGCCTCATACACCCCTTCATCCAGCTACTCCTCTAGTTACTCCTACATGACTGTCCCTGGAGACCCTGCTGGGGTCAAAGTAACACCTGTCTCCTCGGAGGACCCCAGCAGTGATGCCGTCTCACTCAGCGATGCCTCATCCTGGGCAAAGGACGATGGGACCAGCTCTTGGTTGCCATATGAACCCAGAAAGGCCTATTGATATGCTGGGCCATCCTGAGACATGAACAGACATGTTGGTGCAGACATTGTTGAATACATACAATACAATACAGATTTACAATAGTTGGATTGAAAGCCGACAGCACCAGCTGACCTGTATAAAAGATTGCATTGTGGCTTAATGTATGAATGTAAACACATGTATTTGTTACAGTCTAACGCTTTATACTATATCACACTATTACAAATTAAGAGATATTGCCAGAGTTGCAACTGTAAAGCGAAGTTTTGGCTGAATTTATCTGAAAAAGTATTTCCAGATATTTCAAAATAATACATCAAATATAGATCATTTTTACCATGCAAAATTAAGATAAAGATTTCTGGTTTCTTGTGTGTGTGTGTGTGTGTGTGTGTGTGTGTGTGCGTGCGTGCGTGCGTGCGTGTGTGTGCGTGTGTGTGTGTGTGTGTGTGCTTGAGTGAGGATTAGGAAATGCTTAAAATGTTTACTAAACAGTTCAAAATGCCTTATTATTCTGCCGCCTGCTACATGACTTATTTTGAATGAGCCCTGTAGTTACAAGAATCAAACGGCAGAAGTCGCATAAGACCATTACAAAAATGCTCATTCAGACCAAATCAATTTACTGAAATTGTAGAGATGAATACTATAAAAGACTGCTCATGCTTCATTTTAGCATTAGGGCGCCAAATGCCTCTGTAAGATAAAACACTCGCATTACTTCCGCAGCGCCATCAGAAGGTTTCATACAGAAAGTGTTTTTTTGTGTGTCTCGCATCTCTAGTGACAATGGCTGCATTAGTCAATGTATTTGAATATTCAAATGAATTCCGTGCAATCATTGTTAAATTATTATGACGAGGTTACATACAGTATTTATAGGACAAAACACAGCAAGAGATCATTCAGAAAAAAAACGTTTAGCCCCAAACATTTAAGACAATATTGCTGTGGATTCTTTGCCAAGTTAGAGCTGCTATCGTTTGTTTGTTTTTCGCGCCGTGTGACTGATCTGCACTGTGCGCTGATTGAATCCCCCAATTGTTCGGATCTCAGAATTGTGTCTGCAGGCAAAATGTCATCCGGTGAGTCCTTTTATATTCCGATTCATGTTTACATGAGCTCTGTTTTGGTGCGGCTGAAATAAATAAATAAATAAACAAGAGAAGTTGAGGACTTTGTTATTCTCGTGATAATTGGTATGTGCTCGTGGTCAGGAAATGACTATAGGCCTGTTGTTTATGCAGGTATCCTACCGTTTATGCATGTACCGTAGGCCAGTAATGGCAAATGTTCCAGTGCGTGTGGAGGGAACTTAGGTTCCATCACATACGGGGGGATTCCAACATAACTTTCCTATCACGTATTTTAATGTCAAATTATTGAACAATGGCTCAATAGCCTGGGCCAGGGGGCATTGTCTTAGTTGGTTAACCTAATTAGGGTCAGGTTGCATATTCAGTCAGTGCGCTAAACAGGTGGTTCTTCAGCGCACCTTTACACTTATGTATTTCAGACTTAATTTGCGCTTCAGCGTAGCCAATAGCATATAATGGTGTGGTGCATCCGAGGGGAAATATCCCCTCTTTGAATATATGCCTCTAATGTATATATATTTCTATGTGTATTTTCTCTGAAACAGAGAAAGTAAAGGTCTACCAGGGTGTTCGGGTGAAAATCACGGTCAAGGAACTGCTGAAAACTCGCAGGGCTCGTCAGGCAGGGATGAAAGTTGCATTGGTAAGCTGAGATCCTTTAGTTCCAAAATGACACAATTTTGAGAATAATTTATTCATTGGCATTCCTTGAAAAATTGGTTATTATGCGTGGCATTCTGCATGAGATTCTGCGTGAAATTTACCATGTTCGTTCTTACAGGAACTTTCAAACTCTCTGTACCAAGATGTTGGCGCCACATCTTTCTTCGGTTGGTTTGTTTTTTCTCAAAACAATACGTTTATAGGCCTACATTAACTGAGACAATTCCACTAAATGTTTCATGATGGAATCGTGGAGATTTCAGCATGATTCAAGCATGCATAATTGAGCCTCATCACTGTCCCAATTAGGTCATTCTTTTTATTGATATGTCTACAATTTCAAATCACTTTAATTAAGCAGTATGTCTCATTAGTTAATATGTTATATTTACTTTGATGCAAAGACACTTCATTGAGATATCCCTCATAACACTTCATCACACATCATCTTTTCTTTAACTTTTCAGCTCATGCTCACTGTCTGGTGCCAGAGCCAAACTCTCATCCAAGTCTTTCCATTGACAAGTCAAGTGTGACAGAGTGTTGCTCATTGTTCAATGGTGATTTCAGCTCAAGACAACAGACTGAACCTGTAGTCTACAGTAAACCCTACAACTACACTTTTCAACAGCCTTGGCCCCTAGGAAATATACTTCACTATGGCGAAGGACAGGTAGGCTCTTGTTTCATTAGTTCTATTTTTGTGGATATATTGGGCTACATAAATAGCCATGTCCTCATAAAATTGATTGAACTGTCTTTTAAAATGACTAGGATAAGTTTATGCTTTCTGTCTATTATTTCTGTAGCAAGAGTATTCCTCCATATGTCTGGCTTGGATGCATTGTTTACGTCTTTTGATGTTTTGTTGTAGACCTCCATGTCATCGTTAGACCCTTGGACTCCTCCCTGCACACTAGAGAACATCAATCCAATAGAAACCAGTCACCTCTCATCATCACTGTCTACCTCATGCTGTGGTCCTGTGCAGATGGAATCCACATACAGAACTAATTTGACAGATGTCCCTCTTTATGATAGTCCTGTGTATTCTAACAGTGCTCAAACATTATCCTCTGGTTTACAAGATATTCTGGAGTGCCCTGACCTAAGTAGTGTATGGTATCATGGGTCGAGACAGGATGATTGTTATTATAAATGTCATGTGTCAAGCATGGGTATGTGTCATGTTTAAAGTTAACAATCTGTCTCTGTCTCTGCTCTTTCTGTGTGTGTGTGTGTGTGTGTGTGTGTGTGTGTGTGTGTGTGTGTGTGTGTGTGTGTGTGTGTGTGTGTGTGTGACAGACTAACCCTAACCCTGGTTCTTGATGGGACATTTCAGGGCTTCTATCCCTCTTCTCGGGCTGGACTGGGCAAGGGACAAGGTGGGGGGCATTGTAGTTCACAGTTTCCTGTATTCCTCGGCTTGACCTTTATTAAAACAACCTTTATTTGATTTAAAATCAAATATAAATCCCAAAATAAAACAACGAATGAATATGTGTGTGTGTATGTATGTCTATCGTGAATATACCACATACCAAGAAAGAAAAAAAGTGATACCCGTTACTACGGACGCAAACCCGGTTGTTAGGCTAAGGTCCCATGTCAAATGTCGTTTTTTTGGCTGCCTTATCAATTGCTTGACTCAAATGTTTGTGTGTGTGTGTCTAATAAATCGTTTTAAGAATAACATGTTGTCATTATATATCCGAATATATGAGAAAATAATGAATAAATGTTCATAGACATCAAAAATATGTATCTAGGTTTTTCCTATAAAGTGTTTTAAATCGGCACCTCCTCGGATTCATCGAGCTGGTAACCGCTGTTTTGTTCTTCAGCACATTGTTGTTAGTGTAGCAAGTTAGCGTAATTGCATAAATGCAAATACAATTCTTCTATTCATGGGAATTAACATTTAAGGGTAGCTACAAATAAAGCATCACGCACAGCATAGCCTTTTTCCAGCACTGCAGCCAGGAAAACTTGTTCGTGGTTAACCCCCGTGGGATACACTTCTTCAGACTCTTCTTATCTTCATGGTTGATTACGTATATTATTTTGATTACGCTGGCTAGCTAGCTATCCTTTATAGGACAAGGCAGAGAGTTGCCCAGCTAACTTACACTATGGACTTGTATCACATTTTGGAGATGATAGGAGAGGGCTCGTTTGGACGAGTGTATAAAGGACGCAAAAAGTTTAGTGGCCAGGTAAGTTCGCTAGCTACACAGGCAGAATTCTAACTAGCTTACTATTAGCTAAGGCCCAGGGATTTCACTGTCTCACACAGACCTACAGTCTGGCAATATATTGTTAGCGTCATAGTATGTTTGTATGTTCAAGTATCATTTTCAGGCATAGGGTTATCTATCTAGATATCACCTGAACTTGAATTGAGAGAGTCCCCCTATCTCTACTGTCTGTATGTATCTTTCCTAGGTGGTGGCACTGAAATTTATCCCAAAGGTGGGCCGCTCTGAAAAGGAGTTGCGCAGTCTCAAAAGGGAAATTGACATCATGAGGGGACTTCGACATCCAAACATTGTTCTGCTGTTGGACAGTTTTGAGACTGAACGGGAGGTATGCAAGCCATTGTGTATACAGGTTTCTTTCCACCACTGAATTCAATGTTAACAAAATCTAATTTAATTAAACAGAAACAAAATATAATTTAGCATATTAATGCTCCCTTTTCAACTTCTTGAATGGTGTAATGAGTAAGCATACTAGTTAATGAACCAGTTAGCCTAGTGACTTAGGGACTTGCCTTGGTCATAGCTTACTCATTTAATCTGTGATTATAATGCTGTCTGTGCATGGCAGGTTGTTGTTGTGACCGAGTATGCAGAGGGCGAGTTGTTCCAGATCCTTGAGGATGATGGAAACTTACCAGAGAGCCAGGTAAAGCCCATTTTTGGAGTCCCATTGAGACCCACAATGCAGCTGCAAGTGCACACTTAAGAGGAGTTCCGATGTCCAGATTCGGACATTCCAGATAGGCATTTGAATTCCAGAATTGGACATTCCTGAATTTTGTCAGAGAGAAAATACATCAATGTACAGTACAGTAATTGAACCAATTTCAAATTCACTAACACGCTTTTTTTCACTGTATGATTTGCTCTGTCAAGGTCCATGAGATTGCCTGCCAGCTGGTCTCAGCTTTATATTATTTACATTCACACCGGATACTTCACCGTGACATGAAACCACAAAACATTCTGTTGGGGAAAGGTGGAGTGGTGAAACTGTGCGATTTTGGGTAAGAATCACATGATATTCATCTGTAATAAGATTATCAGTAATTTGATGTGTTAGGCCATGCAAACTTGATTAATTTTTTAACGGATTTCATTTTCAGAAAAGTGAGGCGAGCAAGCAAAAAAAAAAAAAACGGTATCACAGTGTATGAATGTCCAGCTTAGATGGATAAACGTGAAAAGTATGAGAAATATTATGCAACATTTCAGTCTGATTATTAATTACATTAACATGAATGATTTGGGGTCCCTAGACGACATCTTAGCTTAAGTCTTTGGTGTTTTGCTTATGGAAAGGTGAGACAGTTGTAATTACCTCATTATGCCAAATATTAAGTAATATTTATCAAAATTCAGGGTTAGGCCAATACAGTATACATTATTTGAAGTAAGTAGAAAAATGACACTGTGGCTTTAATGAAAATGCTGCTATTTAAACATTGGCCATGTTTGACCTGAAACCTTTAAAGCATATTGAAATTTAACCTAATGATGAAGTAACTTGCACTTCTGCCTTTCCTAAAACACTACAACACAATCCTTTAAGACCTCAGTCAGACCTCATCCAGCCAGTGTATCTATCTTGCATTGAACAGCACTAAACACAGCTGTAAGCCAGTTGAGCTACAAAATATGAAATCTGTAGTTTTCCTTTTGTTAATTAGCTCTTGCCTTATATACAAATCTAAACTAACTCTGAAATTCCTAACTTTGAATTATCTCCCTTGCTCCACTGTTGGCATTCATGTTTCAGCTGCTGTGTTGCTAGTCGCGTTAACGGCTCACGCTGATGCAATAAGCCCCCCGAATTTGTGGCTCATACCTGGCGAAATAGTAACTAGAAATAATAATAAATACATTTGGGAGCCATATGTGATTGCCTACTTTGCCCATGCTTTGGGCCGACCCGATCAGAAAACTCTGCAATAATCATATTAATAATCATTTATCATCTTTTCTTTTTATTTCAACAAAAAAGTGAAGTGGGGCATCCATTAAACAATTAATCAAATGTGTATATCCTTAGGTATAATTAGAAGAAATAGAAATGTTAGTGGATGATTATGTCAAACAATACCACTAGTTTATCTGTATGCCCCCACAGGTTTGCCAGAGCTATGAGTGTTTCCACCCTGGTCCTGACCTCCATCAAAGGAACACCACTCTACATGTCACCAGAGCTAGTGGAGGAGAAGCCATATGACCACACTGCCGACCTCTGGTCTCTGGGCTGTATTCTCTATGAGCTCCACACAGGAGTGCCACCCTTCTACACCAACTCCATCTTTCAGCTGGTGCAGCTTATAGTGAGGGACCCGGTAAAGTGGCCAGACAGCATGAGCCAGACCTGCACGGTACAAAGTTCCTGTTAAGCCTGAATTAGTTTGTTGTGTTCTCGCTTGGTGATAAGACATGTAGAGTCACAGTACTTGCCTTTTCTTAATCTTGCCATATTAGAGTTTCCTGAAGGGCTTGTTGACCAAAGACCCACAGAAGAGATTGTCATGGCCAGAGCTCCTCAAACACCCATTTGTTGCAGATGGAGTTCTAGGTGAGGCAGTTAGGTTTGATCTGATGTTTTATTCTAAATTCAGACATTGTAGGTTTCCTGATAAGTAGATTTTAAGATCTCTTTGAGATTGTTATGTGGTTGTTATATGGTCTTTCTTGATGTCGGTGTTGGTAGTACTATCGGTCTCCAGTGCGTCCAGCCCTCTGACAGTGACCCTTAGTCCAGACGTGCAGGCTCTGAAGCTACAGCAGGCAGCAGAGAAGGCAGCACCACACAGTGGAGAGGGGAAGTTATTGCGTAAGGCCAGGGAACAGAGAGACAAGGACAAGAGGAGAAAACAGGTAACATGTATATCATGATTGTAATCATAACCATACACAGGAATCCAAGTAAACTTCAAGTAAAAACACCAAGTAAAATCCAAGTCTCATTTGTTATGACTTTGCATACTCTATGCTTAGATTGGAAGCGTAAAAACAGATTCACCTACTCAGGCACCCTCAAAGACAACCCCTGCAGCAAAGGCACACTCCAAAGACACCCCTGAGGCTCCCTCAAATTGTTTGGATCAAGATATGGCCCAGACAATTGTTAATCTGAGCCTTACTCCAATGCAGCAAGCCAATGAGACATCTACAGACAGGTAAGAACATATTAGCACACAGCATATTGAACAAGAGTCATGCACAAGCAAGCATATGACTCAATTCCTAAATTGGTTTAAACTTTAGAGAGTCCATTGTTTACATTTAGGTACATTTTGTGAAAATTGACAAGGTGTCCCCTGCCCCCTGTAGGGGTCAGATCAGCCGGGATTATGAGCAGGAGTTCCCCTCTGTGGAAGTTGGGCCACGACAGGCACTGAGGCGCCCTGAGGATGGCTGCACCAGCCTGAGCGCTGTGAGGCTGCACAGCCAGGTCAGTGCCACTGGAGCACCCCCTGCTGGCCACTGACCTGTCTGGTCTCATCATTAACTAGGAGATTTGAGATTTTAATTGCAATGCATTTGTCGCGTTGTGACTCATACAGGATTGGTGCATATTGGCATCAACACAAATGTGCATGCCAAATGCCCTGGTTTGTCCTGTCTTGAGGAGTTTTATCTTAAGCAGCAGGCAGCCCGTCATGGTCTTACTCACTATTGGTACTTACCATCAGGATGTTGACAGTGATGAGGAGTGGGAGAGGTTGGCCCAAGCAACAGACCCAGAGCAGCAGACCTCTGTCCCCAGTAGTCAAACCATCATTCCCCGTTTGAAAGGGAAGTTACTGACATCCAAAACCCAGGTACTGCACACAAGCTACAGTATTAAAACAACCTATCAAGTTAGTTGAAACAAAGTTGAATGAAAACCTCCTTTGGGGCAATTTCAACTTCATGGAAAATATACATATGTTGACCTAGACCCCTGTCTTCCTGTTCAGCTATTGGATGGGATTCTGGAGGGAGCATGCCAGATTCGTCAGCCACTGAAGGTCCTGTGTAACCTGATCTTGACCTCTGACCCAGAGGACTCTAGCCACATTGGACGTGAAGTTGGCTTACCTCATTTCTTGTTTGATCTGGTCCATAATATTGTGGAGAACCCAGTGGTCGTAAAGGTTAATATTAACATAAGTATTATTACCCACTCTCATTTTAAAAGCCTAGGCCTACATATAGCGGAGGTGATTGGAATCATGCTCTTGTGAAAAATAAATGACATGTAAACCCAAGTGTTGTCCTTGAACTTTGAGGATATCTACTTGGCGTAATTGTAGATGCTTGTGTTTTACACATGGGTATCCCAGGTTCAAACACTGCCCGTCATATATGCATACTGAGAACCTCTCTTTCTCTCTCTCTCTCTCTCTCTCTCTCTCTCTCTCTCTGTCTCCCACTATAAGCAACCCTGGAGTGTGACAGTGCTTGGGGATGTGATTGTTGTGCTCTTGACCTACTGGGAGAGACATCATGACTGGGAGCAAGCAGAGAACAGGTTTTAACAAAAGCTTTGCTTTCTTTCTCTCCAGTTCTAATGTTCTCAAGGTAGATTGCTGTGTCAAGTCAGCTAGTAGTTTAAAAAACCCTGAAAAACATAATTTCACAAAGGATGTAGACATGCCTTTAAAGCAAAAGATTTGAATGAAGTGTGTAGTTAGTACTCATTTTTTATAGTGTGTTCAGAAGTCATTCACAGTATTTTCTCACTGTAGATTGGAAGATTTAACCAAGCCCTTTGTCAAGATTCTGCTTTGGCCTAACACTAACCATCTAGCAGTAAGTATCAAACCAAACCTGAGATGACTAATCACCTGTAGTGTTAATTGCTCTGTATTGATCCTCTTTCTGTTGTCTCACTTAGCTTCTAACTGCCTCAGTTCTGACCATGTTCATCCATGGTGGAGTGTCTGTGGATGTTTGCATGGACAGGCTGACTGCCCTTATCAAGAACCTGCTCTCGCACTTGGATGAGGTATGTGTGTCAATACCCATGAGGAGCACAATCGTTTGTTTGAGAATATACAATACAGTTATAAGGTGTTTCTCTCTTCCTCTGTTTCTTTCAGACTTGCATATCATTACCACTGGGCTGGGGACTCTACGATGGCCTCTTATCTTTGGTTCTCCACACCCTCTCTGAGGTCTATAGCACAGTGTTTTTTGGTTTTGTTTTGCATTGTCTTTCATACACCAAGATTGAAATGTATACAAGTATTCTTCTTGTTAGTTGTTTAGATATGCCTTATTAAAGCATTTTATATTCATAGTAATATAATAAAAAGGTAATTTTGTTGTGTAATATATCCCCTTTTCCCTTTTCTCTCTGTACAGCATGAGAATGGTCCACAATCTACATCTTTGGATTTGAGCCTTTTGCGCCACCTGTGGGTGAGAGTTGGTACTTCATTGGAGAAGACGGCACCCAAAACAGACTTTTGTTCCTCAAAGGGTATATGAGACCTAACTTATATCTAATGCCACTTCATTATGAATGTTTGGTTTTACACCATTCCACATTATCTAATTTTTCCGTCTCCTCTCCCATCAGGACTATATGTCTTCCTGTCGATCACCCTGTTTGTCTTCACCAGGGATCCGTACATCTGTGTTCCCCTGTTCTCAGAGAGTGACACAAACTGCATACAAACCTTGGGCTGTCTGCTCACCACTGATTGGTAAGTGGATGCACTTTTCTTTTTTTCTTTTTTTTCTTTTTTTTCTTTTTTTTTTTACACATTCTATGTCTTCTGTGAGTGATGGTTTGTCCTTACTGCATATAGCACTAGTCCCATACTGACAGTATTGATGCTAAAAGTTCCTTTTCCTTTACCCTACAGTCTTTACAAGCCATCTGAGGGGAATACTGGCCAACTCTGGGGGGACTTGAGTTTGAGCAGCCTGTCAATGTTGAGCTGCCACCTACTCTGTTTTCCATTTGCCCTTGACTTGCCCTCGGAGACCATGGCCAAAGTCCTCCAACTGTATAATAGCTGTGGCATCGTCTCAGACCTGCTGCAGGTCAGGATCTACCTCTCTGTTAAAATGTGAATGTTTAACTGACTTAGAAAATATCTTTGTGTTGCAAAAGGATAACAATTGCTCCAGTTGTAAATCAAGTTCATCCTAACTGCTACTCCACACTGCTGTCTTGCTACCATTGGGAAAACATTGTGACTTTTCCAGTCTGCTGTTTGATCTTTGATGAGTTGACAGTATTGTATTCTTTCTCTTCTGTCAGGTGATCCGAAGCCTTCCTCCATCGCTCCTGGAGCTGCCTCTCTCTCTGCTGTGCCGCCTACTCCTCTGTGACCCGGGCCACTCTGTCCCTTGCTTCACAGCAGTCACTGGTGCCTGTGGCTTCTTCTCCCCACCCAGGGAGGGGAAGAGGGGCAGCAAGGACCAGCTCACAGTCTCCAGGGACCAGGCTCCAGTGTCTGAGAGTAGGACTGCCAGCTCGCTGCTCTCTGCCCTGCTGCAGCAAGAGGCCATGTGGAACTCCGCTGTGGAGCTCCTCACCCTGCTGTCCCAGGTAGCACGCTCCTCTCCCTGGCCCTCCTGCCCCATCCCTTACCTGGAGCCCACACCCCTGCACCAGGCCCTGGCTCACCCTGACGACAGGGTCAAAGCTGCCGCCTGCAGCCTTCTGGGTAACTTGGACCCCTTTAGGGACCCGCAACTGCTGCTGCAACCTGTCATTTTCAAAGATATGATTGGCTGTCTTCATGACCCCTCTCCGTCTGTCCGGAGAATGTCCTGCCGAGCGGTGGGGAATTGGCTTGGGCTGATTGGACAGGCTGGGTTGAAGACTGTCAGGCCCAATGGGAGAAGTGCTGCCATTGGGAGAGACACCAGATGTGTTTCCACAGCCCAGCACAGTATGAAAGACAAGGACAAGAGTGTGTGCTTCCAGGTCGGAGCAAGAGAAGATTCAGCCTCAATGCTCATAAACGGAGTGGACCAAGAGGAGGGGAACAGATGGGTGGAGGAGGCCAAGGGTGCAGCCACCATGCTGGTGTGCCTTATTACTGACATTGACGCGCTGACACGCCAGCACTGCTGTGCAGCCCTGGGAAACATGGCCACTGTGGATGGGGGGGTGTCTACACTGCTAGACAGAGATGTGCCCCACCGGCTCCTTCAGGCTGCCTGTGCCGATTCACAGCCTTTAGTCAGACAAGCAGCAATCGCTACCCTTTGCTTGTACAGCCAGCAGGATTTACTCCGACAGGTAACAGAACTAATACAAAGTAAATGTGAGATATCACTTATCTAACAACATTTTGAATTAGCTTTATTTTCTCCTGTGTATATATTACACTTCCTAAATGGTGCTTAAAAATATCTATCTGTGAAAGAGGATTATTGTTGTCTGTTTTTCTATCAGAATAACTGATTGCTCACAAAATCCAGAGACATATTATTTATTTATCAGTCTCTCTATTATTTAACTCATTGAATTTCTCAAATGTTGACCAACTCTCATAACCAACTTCACCACTGTCTTTCCACATCATTGCTTTGGGCTCATTTATCCCCCCCCAACACACATACACTCACTGAGCACTTTATTAGGAACACTATACTAACACTGGGTAGGGCATCCCTTTGCTCTCAAAACAGTCTCAGTTCATCGTGGCATTGATTCCACAAGATGTTGGAAACATTCCTTTGAGATTCTATTCCATGATGAGTTTTCAGGTGCACTTTCAAGCTGTGAATCTCCCGTTCTAGCACATCCCAAAGGTGCTCTATTGGATTCTGATCCAGTTACTGGGAAGGCCACTGAAGAACACTGAACTCATTGTCATGTTCATGAAACCAGTTTGAGACGACTTTTGCTTTGCAACATGGTGCATTATGATGCTGGAAGTAGCCATTAGAAGATGGGTAAATTGTGGCAATGAAGGGATGCACATGGTCAGCAACAATACTCAAAATAGGCTGTGGCATTCAAGCGATGATTGATTGGCATTAACGGGCCCAAAGTGTGCCAAGAAAACATTCCCCACACCATTACACCACCTCTACCACCTTGGACTGTTGACACAAGGCAGGTCGGGTCCATGGATTCATGTTGTTGGCGCCAAATTCTGACCCTACCATCTGTGTGCCTCAGCAGAAATCGAGATTCATCAGACCAGGCTACGTTTTTCCAGTCTTCAACTGTCCAGTTTTGGTGAGCCTGTGCCCACTGCAGCCTCAACTTTCTGTTCTTGGCTGACAGAAGTGGGCCCGATGTGGCCTTCTGCTGTTGTAGCCCATCCGCCTCAAGGTTCGACGCGTTGTGCATTCTGAGATGCTTTTCTGCTCACCACAATTGTACAGAGTGGTTACCTGAGTTACCGTAGCCGTTCTGTTAGCTCGAACCAGTCTGGCGTTTCCGTCCTCAGAACTGCCACTCACTGGATGTTTTTTCTTTATTGTACCATTCTGAGTAAACTGTAGAGACTGTTGTGTGTGAAAATCCCAGAAGATCAGCAGTTTTAGAAATACTCAAACCAGCCCGTCTGGCACCAACAATCAGGCCATGGTCAAAATCACTGAGATCACATTTTTCCCCATTCTGATAGTTGATGTGAACATTACCTGAAGCTGCTGGCCCGTATCTGCAGGATTTTATGCATTGCGCTGCTGCCACACAATTGGCTGATTAGATAATTGCATGAATGAGAAGGTGTACAGGTGTTCCTAATAAAGTTCTCGGTGAGTGTACATACACATACATGTATACATACGCATACACACGCATACACACACATACACACACACACACACACACACACATACATACACACACACTGTGCTGTGCTAGGATCATATTCAAATCTCACTACTCTCTCTCCCATCTTTCTCTTATTTAAGGCTCTGGTGTCCTTTGATGCACGTGAGAAACTTTGCCAGGCTTCACAGCATGCACCTCCACAGTGTGACTATCGTCAGATCATTAACCAACTATGAGTGCCAGTGGGTGAGAGACATGGTAAAATTGGATTTGTGGATTAGACGTGTGGATTAGATTAGACAGTCTCCCACTGCCTTAATACTGGGATTCACTATGTAAGCTGGATGACCTACCCCACACTCATCTGCAGGGCTAAAGAAGATTCTTTAAAAACAGCATAATGTGTCATATTGTTAAAGAGAAAGGTACTAGTGAACATTTTTGCACTCTGAAACTAGAATGAGCACAACAACACATTGGTTGATTTAATTAGGGTAATATGTTTGTGTAGATGGCATGATGATGTCTGGGCTCAGAATGCATTGTTTATGAAAGTGTTTATGTTGTAATGGTGTTTTAGTAATTAATGTACAGTCTTTGAATATGAAAGAAATGTCATGGTAATCTCAGCAGGAATGGTTTAATATCATCATTAAATAGTGTTTTCTCTCTTGTTACGGATGATTTTGAGTTGTTATACATTACTTTTTATTAACTTTGTAGTTAAATAGCCTAATTGGTCAAAGTAAATAACATTCCAATGACTGAGGACTGAATTTGTCATTTAATTATTTGTTTTGACCTCATGTGAGATATCTTATTCCTATGGATTCCCAATTCGTTGTAGGACTAACATTCAATGCACAACATTATTTTGTATTAAATCATTATTTTAATTAAAATGAAAATGAAGCTTTTATTTCACTCTTTCGATTCAGTTTGACAGACTGGCTATACAAATTCAAAGACTTTACATCAGATTGAAGCTCTTAAAGCTCGAAATAACTATTGCCCAAAGTGGACAACTGCAAAGTGCAACTTACAATTTGTGCTACCTTAATAGGTTCAATTCATATCAGTAGTGCACGGTATAGCTTTCTGTCCAATAAAATGTTAGGCCTTGCGAAAGTTTCATGTTTTCTGTGCAAATAGCGGGAGATCCTGTTGCAGATGTTATGGAGTGTGTTATACTGCGTTTGAAAACTCCAATTAACGTTTATAATGGGCATATGAGCTTTCCCCTGAAAGACTCCTGAACCAGTATTCAGTTATTATTTTCCGAAAATAAACACTTTTATTTAACCTTAACCAAGAATTGAACCAACCAATATAGCGCTGATCGACGACGGAGAATACGGTCTTTCAATGTTTTCTTTCTGTCTTTCTGTTTTATAACTCTTGATCCCATAAATCAAACGTTTAAATGCTGTGCTAGTTTTAGAATTCTGAAACCGAAAGAGTGAAACTTTCACATGCAATAAGATTTTCGGGGAATGGTTGCCGCCGGTATGCACCCTATTGAATTCACACACACAATTTTCAGCATATCTAAATAAAATAATAAAATGGGAACAAGTAACTCAGTTCTGGAATTTCTTTTGTCTTAAAAAATAAATAAAAAAATGTTTTACCGATCATAAGCATCTCACAGCCTCTGGCGCGGTGAATATCGGCGGGTCAATCTCATTTGGAATGGGTCTGAATGCACCTGCCTTTATTTTTATATCCAAAACAAAACTAGATAAAACAATATCAACAGGCCGACTGTTAGGCAGCAGCCTAGCTAATTTATTATAATTATGACATTTGTGACAATATTTTGTAATTTTATAATTCTTCGATAATCGAATGATATAATATTCCCAGACAATTTAAGTGTCTTTTGTGTGACAAAGGAGCAGCAGCATCGGCATAAAACGTTGAACAAAATCGGCATCAAGCCAGCTTCTGTAGGCCTACATTAGTCCATGTAATCCCTGTTTTGCAAAAACATCAATATGGTATCCATCCACATTTTTACTTTTAATGCCCCGTTTTGCAGCCGTTCCAAAACCTATCCTAATCTCTTCGTTTATGTAAATCCCCCTGGTTGTTCGTCAGCAATTACCCATGCCATGGATGAGATCAAAACAAGAATGAGCTGTTATTGATGACACAAATCACTTTATTTGGATATAACGAATGGTATATAACACAAAGAAAACTGAGAGGAAACATTAGAATTGCTTTAAATGCATGAGGCTTAATGTTTTCAATATTTCAATATCACAAAATGACATTCATACACATTGCATTCAAAGCTGTATTTCATAAACATGATTGTATATCGCCAAGATGTCAGAGCTTATTTGAAAAAAGATGCAGTGTATGCTACTCTCATTCATCCTAAATATTAATTATGAATCATTACCAAACATTGAGCTTATCAGTGAGACATTTCACACTTATTGCGTTTGAACTTACGATCTATTCCAAAAACTAAAACAAGTTAAATTAATTCAATGTAAAATAATTACATATATGCTATTATGTTAACATTTCCTTACAGCAGATTGATTGTCTGCAAAAACTAATTGAATCCCTAATTACAAGAGATGTGTTCCTAAAATAATTGACACTGCATCCTCATCAACAAAAGCTGGAAAGAACATGAAAAGCTATCACAAACATTCTAGTGGAAAATAGTTTTTAGAAAAAAAGCTAAAGGCTACTCTCTCTCAAGATACAATTTAAAAACTCTTACAAATCAGAGCAAACCAGCCATATAAAATCACAACCCCTGAATGTTTTCGCTTTTACAGCAAGTAAAGAGACAGAGAGTCCCACATTGTCTGAAATCCTATACCAGCTAATTCCAGTGAAGATAATTTACAATTGAATTTGCTGTGAGACAGCATTGGATGTGAGGCGTTTATGGAAGTTGTGCACAGTAGCTGTAGCATCATACAGAAATCAATCAATTTAATAGCCATGAAGTCTTGCCATGCAAAAAAAAAAAAAAAAAAAACTTGAATGGGCAAGAGCTCAATTGCCTGGCAAAATTTCCAACTGACATACTTGTAGGACTTTGGGCATGAACTGCATAACCTGAGCTGCAAAACTGATTGTAATATATTGCAATTTGCAACTGAGGAAACAAAGTCATAAGTCACCCTCAATGAAATCTCCAGTCCTCTGTAAAGGCAGTTTGCATTCTTATTCATATAACCTCAATTTAAGTAATTGGAAGAGTAATTTGGAAAATATACAAATAGCATAAAGCTGCCGCAAATATACTGACATTCTTTTCACATTGATGAAAATAATAGTTTTATAGAACACAAATCAAAATACAGTATGCTGAATTACTGACATCAAAGCCCAGTACAAGGCCTTTGACAATTCACATAATCTAACCAGCGTTACAAAAACACATCAGGTCACTGGGGGAAATCAAGCCCATCTCAGTTAGAAGATCCATTCAACAGGAGACAAATTCAAAAATTGATTGTCAGTTAAAACAATGCAGCGTCACAGTGCAGGCTTACTTGGTTAGATTTGAATAGTGCGGAAATAGTGGTAGTATAGTAAAAAGAAAAAAAAAGAAAGAAATGACAACATGCAATTATAAGCCTTGTCCCCCACCCATCAAAAAAAACAAAAAACATTCAATCGAACATTCAAACTTAAAATGTCCCTGTCATGCTTCCTTCAAATCTATCAGGTGTTGGCGTCCTGCTTGAGCCGCTGGCTACGGGCCTTGTAAACTTCAATCAGTAGGTCTTTAACGTATAGGATCTCCCGCTCTACCGATTCTGCCTTATCTCGAAGCTCTCGGTTCCGCCCCTCAAGACCATGCAGCTGTTCCTCAAGGCAGTCTAGCTCCACCCTTTTCCGCTGGCGATACCTGCATTAAGGGGGATGGGTGGGGTGAGGTCAAGCAGAAGACATTATCAGTCAGTGAGTGAAATCAGGAGGAAAGTCAAACATCAATATTCTTTTTAGTTCTGGTATGAATTAATCAGTATGGATAATCAGTATGGATACACTTTGAACAACCTGTGAGCGGCGGTCTTGTTCTGATCTCTCTTCTTCTGCTTGCGTTCTCCATGGATCATTGGAATGACTTCTAGTTCTGGTTTCACAGAGCAGGGGTCCTCCTTCAACCCCCGCACTTGTCTACGGCCTGGAGACCCAAAGTCAAGACCCTCCCTATCCACTGACATACACTCAGAACCCTGGTCCCCTAGGAAACCACAGTGAAAGTCATGTTGACGGCCCATCTCTAAACCCTCTGCTTTGACCTGTTCGCTGACAGTTTCTAGGAAGCTGTGATAGGCCTCTGATTGTGTTGTTGCCTGAAGATAACAACCTCCACTGTTCTCAGTCTTCCAAGGAATGGTGGCCTTTGCCGCCACCTCACCACCAGCTTTGACATTACTCAACACCCCTATCTCACTGCTACCAGCACCTCCACCGCTGACATTTACCTCCCTCGTGCCATACATCAACAGCTCCTCTTTCTTGTGTGAGATATCCAATGGCCCACCAAAGCCATACCCACCACAAACAACTTTGCTTCCACCTACAACCTCTTCTGTAAAACGACAATGTTTCTCATCCTTGGGTAGAATGGCACATCTTCTTATCTCGACTGCACTGCCTAGACAGTAACTCTTTGCTACCACCCGCTCGTCTTCGACACAGCTGTAACTACTACTAAGTGTCACTGCTGAGTTACCTGAGTTATTTCCTTTGGAACTCCATATGCTATTCTCATAGACTTCGCCCACCCTCACCCCATCAGAAACCCTTTTACGACCACACCCATTGGGGCGACTGCCATTGTAAGGGGCGTGTCGAGGAATTTTTGATCGGCCAATGGGTCCGCCGCAAAAGCTCAGCAGGTCTAGTTCGCCAGTTGCCAGGGTAACAAGAAGAGGGCTGGATTCCGATTGGTTGGAAGATGAGTACGACGGATAGGGCAACTGGTAGTATGACTGGGGACCGACTGGCGGTGGACCCTTGTCACATTTTCCCAATTTTACCCCTTTCTCTGGTAGTGGTTCGGACAGGAAGTAGTCCTCCAGTTGAGCAAGTTCCTCTTGAAGCAGAGAGGTCATGACCTCCAAGTCAGAGGGCACCTGGATATCATT
This sequence comes from Argentina silus, assembly GCF_951799395.1. Lineage (NCBI taxonomy): Eukaryota > Metazoa > Chordata > Actinopteri > Argentiniformes > Argentinidae > Argentina > Argentina silus. The sequence continues at coordinate 20,570,698 of NC_139656.1, read as the reverse complement.
CTGAAGGGGTGAGGGGGGAAGGGAGGAATGAGGGGAGGGAGAGGAGTGAGGGGTTGGGAGGTAAGAGGAGAAATCCACTTCTTCCGTCATCCAGTCAGTGAGACCATCACCTATGGAGAGAAGAAAAATTAATAATTCGGATATATGCAAGTAACATTGTCACTTATTTTTTAGCAGTTAACTAAAGTAACGTAGTAATGCTAATGAAATATTAAATCTCGACAATAGATTAAATAAAAGGAAATACCATGCTAGTTTTTAAAATACATATTTGTTATACTAATCATGAGTAAAGATTGCTCATTTTAAAAAGTAGCTACGTTTCTCAGCTAATAAATAGAGACGTAACTAGTTTATTACTCACTGTTCGAGGAGAACGAATGTGCTGCAGTGCGGTGCCCACCTGAAATGTGGAAAAATAAAAAAGCGTACTCTCTGCAACTCACCAATTAAGTGCTGACTCTCCTCTGGCACCTCCCCCCTGCACCCCTGTGATTGGCTGTGGTTAGCCTGTGGGTGTGAGAGAGTGAGGGGGTCTGCCGGGCAGGCGCGAAGAGTCTTCCAAAGAGGAGCTGATGTTGCCATCATTATGTCTATTCGTATTTTGATTCAGTCCAAGTCCAAGCGTACGCTCTGAGTTGGTAGGGTCTGAGAGTTGAGCCACAGTGAACAGGGCTGGGTGAGCATAATGAAACCTAGGAGGTAACGAATGAGGGGGAGGTGTTAAAGCAATTCTGTAAAACTTAAGAGTCACTACTCATCACTCAAAACAGTAGCCATTTAACTTAACAACAACCGCAACAACTTGTAGGAGGCAATTGAGGTCAGACCCAGGTCAGACAGGTTGGTAATATTGACACTTAAAATGTTAAATAGTGATGCTGTTGAATAGCAGGTGAACACATTGAACAACATAAAGTCTGAAAATGCCTTCTCAAGCCACCTTGTGTTCTTTGATGGCATAACATAAGTTGAATGTGCATTGTAAAAAAAACTGTTACAAAGTTATAGAAGGCTAACATATGTTGTCCACACTGTCCAAAAATTTAACTTATGTGACCCTTTAAATTCAGACCATACTACCAAGTATCACAACAGTGGAAATAGCTAAAAACCCACAAACGGCAACCTTTTGTTATGCAGGCAAAACGTTCGTCCGAAAAGTAGGCTTACATACTGTAACTTCTGCACTATGTTCAGTCTGAACTACCCAAGAAATATATATAAGTAGAATACCTCTGTAAAGTCTGAATACTTGACATGAACTGAGAAACGTAACGTGAGGTCTGTCACACTAACGCAAAAGGTGCGTGGTGCAGATGCACTTGATGTCCTAAAAACACGTGGGCTATGTGAATGACGTAATGCATAACTGTTTGCATTATGTTCTAGAATAACCCAGACACATCTCACCGTTACCATACGCTAACCCTCAACAATTATCCAAGCACAATTTAATAACTCGTTGGAAAGTGGCACAGATTGGTAAAGATTATCCAACACAAATTAACTAAAATTAAAATAATCTATACTGACAAACTCAATGTAAAAACCAGAGCGACCTTCCATGAAACTACAACCAAGCAACAAAAGACTTAGCTGTTGCTTACATGGTCCTGTACATTTCTAATGCAAATCGTACTTTGCAATTCAATTTAACAAGGAAGACATCATGGCATACTGTTATTACTGCCAGCCGTTGTGACATTATTACCCTACATGATCATTATTTTCATAGTTATATGTTATTATCATTGTTGTTTTTGTAAGGCAAAGTTTCCCCAAGTACTAACAACGCTATAGCCTACTGTAAGCACTAACTTCAGAGTGAAAAGAGATACAATTACTTTGTAGGCTATACATTCTAACCAAAATAGAGTCTGTCAACAAAGTTTCGACCACTTCACCAAAGATTAGTTACAAAGAAACAAGTTTAACTTACTCCATTCTTGCTGAAAATGTTGTGAGTTTAGGGTGCGTTGCAAAAGCAAAGCACGACGTCTTTGGGAGTCCGAGTTCTTCTGAATTTAAAAAGCCATGTCTTCCTCTGAATATCCAGGACAGAATAGAAGTCAAGTCGGGTTGTTGCTTTGTTGTGATGAACTTGATGACTGAGAGGCGATTAATTGAGTGAGAGCATCAGTTCATTCACACCTAGCAACCAGCTGCGTCACGAAGGCAAACCATGCTGCAGATTCCTCCGCCCTCCATCATGTTTACAAGAGGACATCCGAGTAGGCTAGGCTTAGCCCACTGTAGGAGACTTGTACATTGTAGATACGGCATTCAATATTATCGCTCTGCTATTGGCAGAAATTATTGTCCTAATATTGGAAATCCATGTTTTGAGGAAGGGTGGGCGTTGGCTATCAAACTATGAAGATCCCTAAGAGGAAGTGCACAAATGCAAACATGTTTAATGCATGAATGTGCCAATGTCTTGATTTCATAGAACGTAAACAAAGTCGAAACTCATTGTTTACGGGGGACTATTTAATTTCGTGCAGCGAGGAAGAACACCATTTGCTATTCAGGGGATGCGTGGTTGCTATTGCAAGTCCGTTGCATCAGCGCTTCAGGCAGAGAGCAGATTCGCTGGATTTACCGAAGCTGTCGCTCTGTCATTGGCTGGGAATGGATACATTTATTGCGCGATTGGCTAACGGGTACCAGGCATTGTCCCCCAATGGTTGTTCAGTTTACCGCTCTCTGTGCACATGCTCCACGTAAACATCCCGAGTGTAAATGGGAGGAAAAGTTTTAGAGAGTGGCGAGACATCTCTGTTTAGGCTGTGTGCATTTTGTTTGTGATTTCACAGGGCACATAAAGCACACACAGTAGATTTTTGATAGGTTTCAGTGTGAGAATTGCAGGCTTTAACACATACCCTAACCCTAACCCTAAAAGGGAATGGGATAATCAAGACAGGCTGAGGCTAATTAACCTTTTTCAATGGTGAGGTAGGGTACGAATTAGGCCTATTCTAAGTGAAGTAAATTTTAATTGTATTCCCCTATGGAAAATTGATGGTCCTAGAACTAAACCATTTCCCAGTGTACAAAAAATGCGGACTCGCATCCCAGACGTGCTTGCACACTCCCAAGGTGGTGTCTGCTGTAGCTGCTTTGATGATAGCCTAACATAACATTGACGGATCTCAGTTGCCCGGGGGTTGCCTACATGGTGCTGCTGTCCTGGCACATCTGATCCCGAGACACATGCTGCTGTAGCCTATAGTAGGACATCAGTTCACTTTACATTGAGGACCGCATGTTAATCTGACCATGGAGGGCATTACAATATGACGACTGATTCAGTGGTTGATTATTGTAGACTATAGGCCTAGTGAGACACAGCTGGTCAACTCAAGCCTGCACTGATAATTCCTGCTAATGATGATTATGCAAAGAAATAATGCCTTGTTTTCCCCCTTTCAGCAAATCCAAAAGCCGATTGAAGGAGCTGTGTCTTCCTGTTGCTATAGTAATAGCGAACACTGCCCCCTATTTTAGACATGTTTTCTGGTTGCTGTTGCCATGGGATTTGCTATGCTTGCTCTCTTTCCCCCTCTCGTCTCGATCCATGTTTCCCTTTAACATTTCACACCTGCTGCATCCTCGAAAAAGTTGTCATCTTGGAATAGCCTTTAGGTCTAGACTATGCTACATTTACAAGCTATACGTAAGGCTTGCTTTAGTTGAATTGTCTGTAAGTATGAAACCTTAGAGTGGAGAATCTGGCTTTACAGACTTGGACAGCGGCTGAATATGATATATCGTGTAGCCTCATCACGTTCTATCGGAATGGTCTTGCAATATTGATGATTGGTCTATGATTCTAGTCATTGCAGAGTTGGGTTTTTTTTTACATTTTCTTCAGAGCTTTTGGGGAGATTATTTGATTATTTTTGATACATCCAATTGTTGAAATAACTAAATGAAACGGTCCTCAAAAGAAGATAACTCAAAGATAGCTATATATATATATATATATATATATATATATATATATATATATATATATATATATATATATATATATATATTAGCCTATTTCAAATTGGATAAATTATGTTTCTGGGGAAACACGCTCCTTCATTGAGACAATTGCAGCCCAAATGGGTGGATAGGCTACAACTGTCTTTACCTGTTGTCGCAAATAACTTCAGCATCATATCAAAGCATAATCTTTGTTGTAGACTTGCTACACATGACAGAGGGTTGAGTTGTAGAAGGACCTGATGCAATCTACATATACGCGGTCGTAACGGAGACGAGAGTGAGATAATAATAATTGTTGAAGTAGTATGTCTCCAAGGAAAGCGCTGACTCCTCTCGTGGCCCGCGTTAATTGGTCCACCGAGGCCTCCTGTTTGCGCAGCGTGAGAGAAATCCAGCGTTCAGTACATGGCCTACTGTTCCCTTGTCTCCATAATATACCTCGATTTCCTCTGTCAATAATATTATTTTCAAAAGTGCATAGCGCAGCAAATATTGAATCTTTCCAGAAACATTCAAGTGCGCTGGAAGTAGGCTAGTAGCCTAGGCCTAGAGCCATTTAAAAACCTGTGGATTTTCTTTTTTGAAAAAACAATATGCGGTTTCATTGATTTATGTTGCACAAAAATAGTGCTGCAAATCCCATCTTGTCATGTAAATGTACATATTTCTGTTTATTAATTCGCACTATGTTCAGTGCAACAATACATATAACTGGAACAGCCAAATGTTAATTAGGATAAATACATAATTTACCTCCACCAGGTGAAATGGTAAGCTTAATGCGGTTTAGTTTGCAAGTGTTTGTTGCTGTCTGTTTAATTGTACATGGAGCACAATCAGGGAAGTCAAAAAGAGATACAGCATGCCAAATGCATGTATGGCACATTAGTACGAGTTACATCACTATTTCATCACCATCTCTCTCAGAATTCATTGTTGTCTTCAACTTTTCCCCCTCCTTGAACATACGACCGAAACATTTGAAGTTGAAGAATAAAGTGAATGATATTCATGCGTTCCAATGGGGAATTCTGAACGTATGACATGAATCTGTTTAGCTTGCATGTTTGTTTTCCTATATGTGCATTCATGGAAATATCAGTCAGTAAACCCTCTGAAAAGCATGCCTAGCCTATACCATTCGAAATTCTTTCTTGCGTGCTTAATAAATCACCATAAAGTAACCTGCTACACAGTTTAGGTTACAGTTACGAGCTTCAGGTTGCTGTATCTAGACCGTGGGGAATTATAGCTGTTTGAATTTGAGGAGGACCGTTTGTTTTTGTGCTCATTTAGGATGTGAGGGTGTTCGAGTGACCATTCGCCATTCGCCATTCGCATCCCAAATAATGGCGCACATGGCACCAAAGAATGCGCTCAAGTTACAAAACCTCAAACAAAGTTGTTTTTTTAATCTAATTGGTCTAACTTATATAATTTGACAAAGCATCAGTGGCCATGAATTGTATACTGTTTTCTCTTTGATTTGAATGTTTTTATATTTGAAAAAGTTCATAGCAATTAAGGGCCACAACGTGTTTGGACATCCTATACCTCTCCTATTGCTAATATAATGACCTCTGACCCAACTTTCATTTTATTTTTATTTTTTTTTACCAGTCAGTCATGCAAGGTTTCACAGTCAAGTGCAATCAAGTCCCCGGTGGCCCCTCAATGTCATCGACTACGCTCGTGATGTGTCAGGTTGATCTTCACATGGGGCGCTTGAGAGCCCTGGGGGCCGCTCGTCTATCGCCTGTGAGCTCTGGATATGTCGTCTTGAAGAATAGAGAATTATTTAGGTTACACATCTCGCTTCTCAAGACTGAAAATAACACGAGCTAAATTACTTCTCAGAATCAAATTAGAATCTTGAGAAAATGTTCAATATTGTAACTACATGTATAGCTAAGCCTACAGTATATGGCACTATATATCACAAATTAATCTGGAGGTAATCTGGGATTGGTACATCTATTTTTGGACTTTTAAATTCATATTATATAGCAATATATTCTTGAAGAATATAACATTTAATACTTCATGAGTTTAGTTGTCTTAAATATAATCTTGTTTTAGTCCATTGTTTGTAAACAATGTAAACAAACAAACACCATATAGCTTCAAAACATGGTTAAAACTATAATGTTGATCTCATGTATAGTCAGTCCTTGCATCCATAGTTGTGTCTATGAAATTGAGAGTGGTTACATTTCTCCAGCCCCATTCATCAGCTGTTCACCAGTTTGTTGTTGTTTGAATCCCAGATAGCCTCTAAGACAAAGAAGTTAAATAGTGAACATGGAAGCCTATAGGCCTATCAATCTGTCTGTAGGCCTAACAATTAAGAAAATAATGCACACTGTACCACAACATGCAAGTTAACATTTTAGGAATAAATAGACAGTACACCGATAATTAAGAAAACAATATTATAATTGAGTATATTAGAGAATACATTCCACAAACATAAAAACATAAATGATGAGGTAAACTCTTCACTCACACTTTATCAATGATCGTGGACTTCTTGCTGTAGGACTATGAAGTATTGGTAAGCATGTTGATTGACAATGATAAACAATATTGCAATGTTTTGAAAGACTAAGTGCATAGTGGTGTCACTTCACCTATTAAGTTAAACTAAGTAAATCATTGTATTACTATTACACAGATACATTACAGTCAATGTTATTTGACATAATTGTGTTGCCCTCATCTGGCCACTATAGGTATGGTGCTGACTCTGAGGTTCCTAGTGCTTTATTTCACTCGCTGTGTGAGGGTTTCATATACAGTAGCGTACTGCTCTGCTCTCCATGGAAATAAAATACTGAATGTTTGTCTTCAGCTGCACTTTCTCCATGGTAATTCTTTGGTCTGGCATCCAAAATTAAATCACAGATAACTATGTTGTTTCAATATCAGATATTTATGGTGTGTGTGTGTGTGTGTGTGTTTGAGAGTGGTGGGCGGGCAAGAGGTTGCCACATTTCTCCCTCTTATCTCTCTTAAATTGCTTTGAACTCAAATAAGGAAAAAAATAGAAAATTATTTAGAGGTGCCTCTCGTGCCCTGCACTTACTAAAGGAAACTTGTGAAAACATGTTGTGAACGATGCCAGGATTAATTTGACTGAAAATCTGGCTGGTGTATTTTGAGCAGGGATGTCTTCATTTCATCATATCTTTAAATAGTTTTGAGCCTTGCTCTTGATATTTCCCATTAATATTGACAACACCCTGTGAGACCCTTGCTTACTCAGACCCAGACCAACCTATTAGGGTGCTAAAGGCCTGGGGACCATGCCAATCTGTGCATGTGAAACTGGAGAGTGATCACTCATTGCTCATTAATATTTCACCAACACTGAACCTAAGTGTCACTCACGCTCATCGCCACGGTAATGAGCATAGCCTGCCTTCTTAAAGAGCATCTCATTATTCAACATGGCACCCTAGAGGCTCACAGGTATTGCATGGCATGTGGAATTCTCAATGTCAGACAAAGACAGATGTAGAACAACTCCTATGTTCACAGTCTTTCAAGAAATAGAGCCTTTAATAGTAATTTGTATGCGTTTTCCGGTAAGGTTAGTATGACTGTGAGAGGGAGCAGCTTTACCTGCTCTGGCCTGAGGGTAGATGGGACATGTACATGTCTCACTCTATCAGCATCAGAGGGCATTAGGATGTTTTTCAGTTGCTCCATAGCCAGCGAGAGAATGAAAAATTGACTCTTCGCTGCAACACTAAATCCAGTTTAATCAATCTGACAGATATTAAGTGTCTGCCTATGATTTCCTGCGTGTCTGTATCAGGCCTGTGTCATGCATTAATCACTTAGAATCCAGTAGCCTGTTAGTGTGTGTCAACATGTCCCTTTAAAGCACTGCTCACTCACTGACTTGTCATGAGGGAATGAGGCTAAAGCTGTATTATTTATTCTCTAGCAAGGTAATTTTCATACTGATTTCATCTCATTGGTCCAATCTACTTGTGGAGTGACCGGGTGCATTTTCAAGAACATATTTTCTTAGACTTACCTCAAAATGTACATTTAAATATCACCTACCGCTGTTTTTATATTCCATATTTACTATGATATTTTCATGTCATTATTTTTGATGAATCATGTAGTACAAATAAAAAGTAATTCCCTGTTGCGGTTGTGGTTTCTTTCCCATTTGCATTAATATAAAGAAAAATAAGGCAGCCTATTTGTCAATTTCTTTGGAAAGCTGAGAGACTCAAGAATCAGAGGATCTAGAATCTGTATACAGCACTTAGTAATAACTGCTAATTAGAGTAGACTTTAATTTACTGTCAGAGCTGCCTGTGTATTAGGGACAAAATGAAACAACTGATGATTATGCATTTCCATTTTTTAATTTAAAATTCTGATAAGAGTATTACCATATGGCATACCATAAGTACCATCTTGTCTGCGGCTTAAGTAGAACAGAGAATGTAGTCTCTGACCTGAGACTGGTTCTAAGCGTTAGCATGCTCATGTTGTGTTATTTCCCAGTATGAAAAGTACTTAGAATAATATAAAAAAAACAGATATAATTTTTATGACAGTCTAACCAAACATACATAAAGCATACCATATCTGGCACAAAGATTTTGTTTTATCAGGACAACTGAAGTTTAATATGCCATTAATATGATGACTATTAATCAAATCTTAGACCATTTAGTAAAAGTTGAACTATATGTTCATTGGCAATAATAACTGTGTATATACACTCTATTAAAACTTTTGGCAACAGGCAACAGTTGTCATACACATTTTCCCTCTTTACACAGAGTTCCCTTTATAGATCCATTGGCAGTAGTATAAACTAATTTAACTAGTCTGGATACAATTGCAATGTAAATACAACTCTTAAACTGACTATTAAACAGATAAAATAAAATAAAAAGACGCTTCCCTTTCATTATCTATAGCCTTCCTTTTGAGCACCAGAGCATCCATATCTCAGATGCCTATCCATCACACAAGGAGAAGTCCCATCCTCATAAGGCTGAGATCCGCACATGTAGGCAGTGACTCGAAGCAGCAGTAGAGCTCAGACGATTGGGAATGCTCTCTCCTGATACAGATCTATCACCCTGACATTCCTCAGGTCATGAACTGTGTGTAGCCCTCAGCGCCTGTTACTATCACATCCATCCAGATCCTCATGGCCTCAGGAGATGGGGCCACCATGAAGTAGAGGCGGTCATGAGTCTTCACACAGAAGGTCAGGGATGGGTTGGGGCTCTAGAGGACCAGGGAGGAGAGAAGGAAAAGGAGAGGTAAAGTAAGACCAAGGAGCAATATACAGTACTTGGTGCTATTTAGACACTCTTTGCACAGTGATAGCTTTCCCTATACACAAGATATTAACACAAAACAAAAGCAGGGGTTAAAAATAGGGATAAATTGTGAAATAAAACTTATGGGGGAAAAAGCTCACTCAAATTAAAAAATGTTTTTTAACACAATGGACTAATCAATTTCATTTTTATTGCTGTATTGATTATTACAAGGAAAATTACTGTAAACATAAAAATAAATTATGGAGCCAAATAAGTAGTTAATAAACAAATAATTCAACAAGAACTGTGTAGCGCACTCTCAGCTCAGTGCTAATGAGTACACTAACTGTTCCGTGACTAGAAAATGTAGCCTACACATCTTGAATGAAATGAACATGGACATTTGTAAGAAATTAGTAAAACAATGAATTTCTAATAAAGAGCTAATTCATTCAGACGTATCTAAATTCTTTCAAATTACTTTGTAAGTATCTTTTCCAGAATCAATACAATACTATATGTAAGTACCCGAAAATACATGACCTATGTAATTTCGGGTGAAAAACACAGAACACATTTTATTTCTAGGCTTTATCTCAAATATAAAAATTATAATCATCATTAAACTCCGTAAAAATGATGTCTGTAGAATAAGTGGAGCAATAAATACAGATAGAGTGAAAGCTCTGTACCTTAGTGGCACTACGCAGGTGATCGTAGTAGACCTCCTCAATAGCCTGGAAGTAGATTAGCCCTTTCAGCTTGGTCTCATGCTTGTCTGAGAAAGAGAAAGGAGACATACAGTAGTGTATAAACTCTCACTGATGCAATAACAGGACTTTCTTCTTCCAGTCTGAGTGTGGACAAAATTACAATGAATAGGAATTCAACGGATACAGTAGTATAGCGTCTATATGATTTGTTTTGTGTTTTATATGTATACTTCATTGTCAAATTGCCATTGATGAATGCATTTGCAGTTATTATCAGGATGGTTGCGTGCTTAAGATTACATTATGTGAATATAGTTGTACGGATATTGTAGTTCTACGCTCTATGATTTGAATTGTCTTTTTTTTAATGTCTGTCATTAAGAAATGAAATGTCTTAAATTTCACTCTTCTTCAAATAAACAATAGTGCAGCCTTTTTGTTTCCCTGAAGTGCCTCGCTGAAGACAAATACCCAACAACAATTAAAGGCAATTCTTTGAAATCTGTCCCATATTTTCTCTTCTGCCTTCCTTTTTTGATTAGCCAAATCTGCTTAGTAATGAGATAAATGTTTTTGAAATGTTGTGAGTTTCGTTTTGTTAGTCACGACCCAGCCAGGAGCTAGCCTACTCCCTTAGAAGCGCACAGCTTGAGAAAGTATTGCAGCTTATTTCATCAGCATCATCACCATCATCATCGTCAGGAGTGAGGGGGTGAAAAGGCTAGGCAAGTGAGCTGAGAGAGAGGAGCGGAGAACGGGGCTGGAGTGGGCAAACCAAGCCAACCAGCACATCTGCTTAAACAGTAGAGGAGAAGTCTATTATAGAGTATATAATAAAGCTATGCCACAGTGACCTGGCAACTGATGCCATTAGTCTCACTGCCACCCTGGGTAGTGTGAGGGCAAAATGACTGCTAGGTGGGAATGATTTTTTTTTTTAATGATTGTTGCTCTTAGGCACCAATGGAATAAAGAAGGTGGTGAAATCATCAGTTATAAACCTGTCAGGCATTGCTTTGATATATGATTACTTCTTTATCAAAGCCTTATGAAGAAAGATGAGTTTGGTCAAATAAAATAGTGTTTGGGTGATGTGTTGTGAGCAAACAAAGGCACCCTCTTATTCAAGCCAAACAAACTAAGGAGAGGGTTGATGTGAATTCCTTTTAAATTCCATCAATTTCGGAAGTTAATTTAATTCCAATTAGGTAACTGAAAAATGGCATTCATTTTCAATGATTTTTCAATAAATATAAAACATCTAGGTATCTTGGTATACTGCATGTTCCAATATTTAGCAACTCAACTGTGTGTGTTCTTTCCATTGTACTGTATATTGAAAACAAAAAGCTTTGGAATTGAATTGGAGTTTGGGAAAACACTTCCTAAATCGATGGAATTGAAAAGGAATTCGCCCCAACGCTGACTGATATATCACCCACTGATGGATGTGTGATTCCTCACCGGCATAGTAAGCAAAGTTCCTCTTGAGTCGGTCAAAGACAAACCAGCGTTTCTTCCATGATTTAATTTTGCCGCCCATCTTGACGAGGTGGCCCTTGCACATTTTCTCAGTGAGGATGACGTAAGGGCAGGTGTCCACGCTGTGGCCGGACGACTCCACGTGGGAACGCAAGTCAAACTCCTCCTTCCGGATGGGCAGGTAGCGTGTCATGGGACGGGCCTACATAGAGAGACGGGAAGCTGTTTGATGAAAAAAGCTGAGGCAGTGATCAAACTAATTATGTATTGTATGTTATTGTAAGTATTATACAATTAGTCAGGCCAGGTGTACGTTTATTGTCTCAAGGATTTGTTTAGTTCCATTATTCATGCCATAGAATACAGACTAGATTAGATACAATCAGCTGAGATAAAAGCAGGCATGATATCATACTTTGCAGTGAACCCCCTATACTCACTCACTCTCTCTTCTCCCCCCTCATTCTGTCTGTTCTTACTTCACACCCTCACTCTGTCCCCCTCCCTCTCTGTTCTCTCCCCTCACTCACACTCTTTGATCTTCCCTCACCCACTTTCTCTTAAGTTGCATGTCTCTTAGCCTCTCCGTTCTCCTCTCCATCTGTCTCTCTCCCTGCCCTCTCCCTCCTTCCCTCCATCCTCTCCTCCCGCTGATCCACTGACCTGGGAGAAGTGTTTCTCTCTCATCTTCACCTCCTCCTCCACAAGTCTCTGCCTGTGGGCGGTCTCATCCTGCAGCCTCCTCTCTGCCTCCTCACGCCTCCTCCGCTCCTCCTCCAACAGCTGCCGCCGCGCCTGCACCTCCCTCTCCTGGGGACCAGGGAAGAAAAGAAAGGAGAACAGATGGAGAGAGGGAGAAAAGAAAACAGGAGGGGAGAGATGAGAGAGACAGGAGGAATAAAGAAGTTAATAGAGTAGGATGAAAAATCCAATGATAGAAAGGGTCAGGAAGGGTAGAACTAAACTAAATTAGGTATTTGTAGTAAAAAGCATCTACAATTAGGTTTTTTTGCATATCTCTATGCCCTGCTAGTGTTGATGATGGTGAGACATGTAGTTTGAACTCACTCGACTCTCCATCAGCCTGGCTTTCTCCTGCTGAGCTTCCTTCAGCATCTTCTCCATCTCTTCAATCCTCAAGGCCTCCAGCCCACTGCCACTGTACAGGGAGAGGGAGAGGATCTCAGATGAAATGGAACAACAATACATGGAAGGAAAAGCAAACAAAGACATGCCTCCAAACCAACAGTCATCAAACACAACAACAGCAACAACAGCAACAACAACAATAACAACAACAACAACACATAACCAGACATATGCTCCTCTGTGGATGAAAGTCGGCGAAAGGTTTGTACAAGGTTTGTAGTATGACACTGTTGCTAATTCGCCTCAGGAAACACCAACAACTTAAACAGGTACGGTTCTCCTCTTTCGCTTGAATAGGTTGGCATGGAAACAGGCAGTGTAACTTGTTGTCAAGGGAACAGACATGTAACAAAACATGTTGTCAGGGGAACAGAGCACAGTGACCCTTAATCAGGGAGACAGGGCAGACTTGAGTGTTCCCATGGAAACAGACAGAGTTGCTGGTCTCCCAGTTTCTCACCTTTCCGGGGAACAGGCGGAGTTGCCAGTGGAGACGCTGGTCTCTACGCTGTCGGAACTCTCCAGGCTTAGTGTGTCATACGCCTGGTCGCCAGCAGGCGGTGTTTGGTGATGCAGGATGGAGTGGTGAACCATAGGAGGACCTGTGGGTTGAAATGGGGCATTGAGCTGGTTCTGAATGGACTACAGCACCCCCCAGTGTTATTGAGCAGTCATTGCAACCTTTTGTTCAAACCTGACTCCTCTGTCACCTGACAGAATTTGGCAGTCTAACGCTGATAAAACTAGAAACATGAAGGACAAGAAATAAGCTGTTTATACACTTGTATCAGTGGATGATGTTAAGACCATTAATTCTGAAAGACATCTACAACATCCCAGGTACCACCTGCACATGCAAGAAGCATGCTAGTGATAGTAGATTTTTGTAATTGTTTTGCATAATAGTGGAGCAGTGAACAACAAAGGGACTAAGAAACAAAATTGTTTTAATCTTCACTCCGGTAAGAGGATCGTGGTTTTACAGGTAAATAGTATTCTCTATCTATGGCGTTTGTCTGAGTGGGAATCTTAAGGGAGTAGTGGAAGGAACCATTTGCCGTCTCCTTTACCTTTGCTCTGCAGAGCCAGCTGCCTCCTGGTGTCTATGTCTGGAGGGGTTGAAAAGTCCCTGGGCAGCAGCTGGAGGCCCTGCGAGACACAAGGGGAGGAGACCATTATGAACAGTGCCAACATGTAGAATAAAATAGAATGTGTCTACAATTCTTTTTATTTTATTTTAGCAGGGAGTCCCATTGAGACCAAGATCTCTTTTACAAGGGAGCTCTGCATAGACACAGTTTACAACAATGCATAATACACATAAAAAAATTACAACATAATAAAACACAATCAAGAAAAACAAACACAAAGAGGTCCTCAATCAAAACTTTAAACTGCCCTCGTGGCACCAGAGCAACCAACTGAAACATTCTCTCCAGATTGTTCCAGTAGTGAGGTGCACCACAACTAAAAGTGGATTTACCCAAGTCAGTGGAGACCCGAGTTAACCAACTCTGAAAACGATTTAGGTAATTGATGTTCTTGAATTCCAATAATGAGGTTAGGTAAGATGGGAATTTATGCAGTAAGGCTGTAGACACAAAAATGGACTAATGAAGAGATCTACAGGACTTTAACGAGGTCCAGTCAACCTTTTGATAAATTATGCAATGATGAGTATTAAAGGTATCACTTGTGATAAAATGAAGTGCCCTATGGTAGATGGCATCCAAAGATTTAAGAGTAGTGTCTGCTGTACTTCAGTAGATGATCACCATAATCAAGCACTGGCATGAAGGTTGATTACACAATCCGCTGTCTGCTGTTCAGGGAAAGGCAAGATCTATTCCTATAAAAGAAGCCCACCTTAAATCTTAGCTTTTTAACAAGCTCCCCTGTATGTTTTCTGAACGTCAAGTCTTTGTAATAGTAATCCTTCTGGAACACCCTTTGTTATGTCCAGACACTGTTGGTATAAAAGGTATGAACAAATGTATACCGCCCAACCCTATCTTGGATATTGAGCGGTAGTTATTTAGCTGGGAGATGGAAGCGCAGTCGACCGTCTGACCAGAATCAGCCAAACTACCATTTCTCTCAAATAAAAAGCCTGCCGAGATAAAATGCTGGTTAAAGACATTACTTATCTACATTATCTCTGTAATGAAGGTAGGGATGAAGAGGAATTTCCATGCTTCAGGATGTTATTTGTTTTCCAAAATGTTGTAGGATCACCAGCTGAATCTGAGATAGCACTTAGGAAGTAGCTTGATTTAACTTTCTTAATTGATGAGGTGCATTTATTTCTCAGAAGATCTGCCAATCAGCTACTGAGTCTGATTTCTAATTTTGGCCCAGGCCTGGTTTCTCAACAAAAGGAGATCTGAAAGTTCAGTGGAATACCAAGGATTAGTGCCATTCTAAATTATAAGGCATTTAAAGGGGGCATGTTTGTCTGCCAGAGATGTAAATATAGATGAAAAATGTTCTAGAGCCAGGGGGGCCACAAGGTTGTGGATAAAGGGTGTCTGAGAGAGTCCCTTACCTTGGTGGGTGTGCTTCGCCCAAGTGCCCCCCCATTGGATTCTGGAGGGGTCCCTGCACCGTTGATGTTAAAGCGTGTTGCTGTCTGTCCACTATCACCATCTGGTTGGGACCGGTACACCTGAGGACAAGGCCAGAGTCAGTCGAATCAGTTAGTCAGGCAGGGAACAATATCAAGTCTACATGAATCAGTTAGTCAGGCAGGGAACAATATCAAGTCTACATGAATCAGTTAGTCAGGCAGAGAACAATGTCAAGCCTACATGAATTAGTTGTCAGGCAGGGAACAATAACATGTCTACATTAAACTATCACAACAGATGAGAAGACCATGACCAGTTTGTACCAATGACATTCATACTGTATCAACATCAGGAAAGACAGAACAAAAAGCAGGAGCATAGAGCTCCATAGAAGAGAGTTTACCTGTCCTGGCCTACGTGAGGAGTGAGACTTAGCAGGAAGAGGAGGAGGGCATGACTGGGGGACCTCCCCAGCAGCCATTATATTCTGGTACCAGCGCTCTAAATTGAGCCCAGGGTTATGAGGCCTACTCCACTCAGGCTGGCTCTGAGGTAGTGCAGTGTGTCCAGCCAAAGGAGAGCAGAGTAGGAGAGCAACAGAGAGAGGATGAGAGGCACAAAGGAGGCAGGAAACAGAAAATAAGAAGAAACAGAATAGATATTCCTTACTGGGATTATATAAATGTGATATAAAAGACCAAGGAATAACCAATACTTAACATAAGATAATTATAAAGTTGGAATAAAAAAGACAACAAGTCTCTAAGAACAATGGGTTGTCCACCAACCAAGAGACAGTCTAAATTGTGATACTAAGGCACAATTACGAGTATTCATTCAGAATTCAGTAAACGTGGTCTATGCATAAAACACAGACAGTTTCTAAAAAGTAAACCGAGGTGACGCATAAAGGGGGAGGTACACACACCTCGACTGAGAGAGAAGGGGAGGGGCCACATGGTGGTGAGTGGCAGGAGAAGGTGGGGTCAGAGAGTAAAAACTGGAATGACTGGATAGAGGAGGCGGGGGAGGGGTCAGGTTTCTGCATCCCGATGATCTGGCTTAATTGACTAATGGTGACATATTCCTTTGCACAGACAACCAAACAACCAGCACACACAGACACACACAGACACACACACGCACACACACAATATAGGAGATGTTGTGGGAATCAGAAACAGGTAAGATTGTCAACATGGAATGTATCTGCAAGCAATAAAATATTTCATATAGTGCTGCTTGAAAATATGTGAACCCCGTGCAATTATAGATTTTTTTTGTTTTTACCATGAAATCTTTATTTAATCAGAACCAGTCTTTTTTATCTGACATAACAGGTTTATATTAACCAATTCCATATGTTGGTTTAGAGAAAATCATGCGTGTAGTAGATAAACTAAATTATAAAGAAATTAGTGCAGGTGCAAAAATAAGTGGACCCCAAGTTGCATTGATTAAAATCAAGAAGATAAGTAGAATCAGGTGGGTAAATAATTGGGTACCAAATGAACCAATCAAAGGAGAGATCTTCAGGAAAGAATTTGGGCAGGACTGATAAATAGAGATAAGAAACCTGGTCAGTTTTGTGTTACCCATACAGGTGAATGCAAAACACACCATGATGAGAGGAAAGGAGATCTCAGAGGACATCAAGAAGAGGATAGTGAGAGAACATCAATCTGGGGGAGGCTATAAAATAATTTCAACAAGATTTGAGCTCCATAAGTCCACAGTGAGGCAAATAATTTACAAATGGAGAGCATTTAACATGACAGCAACTCGGCCTAGAAGTGGACGCCCTTCCAAAATATCCCCAAGAGCCACAAGAAAAATAATAAATCAGGTAAAAGCCAACCCAAACATAACATCTATAGATTTGCAGACCTCCCTTGCTGCATCTCAGCAACTGTGCATGCTTCAACAATAAGAAGAACACTGAATCGAAATGGCATTCGTGGGAGGGTTGCTAGGAAGAAGCCTCTGCTGTCAAAAAAGAACTGCCCATCTTAACTTTGCCACAGATCACCTGGACAAGCCTGAAGGTTTCTGGAAGTCCGTTCTCTGGACAGATGAGTCCAAATGTGTTTTTGGTCACAATCAAAACCACTATGTTAAACCCAACACTGCCTACCACCAAAATAACCTTATCCCAACAGTCAAGCATGGTGGTGGGAATGTCAAGATCTGGGGCTGCTTCTCCTCCTCTAGACCTGGACAACTCCACATCATTAAGGGAGCCATGAATTCTGAGGTATACCGGGAGATTCTTGAACACAACGTCAAGCCATCAGTCAAGGAGCTAAAGCTGGGCTGAAAATGGGTCTTCCAACAAGACAACAACCCAAATTATTCAAGCAAATCTACCAAAGAATGACTCAGGAGAAAGAAGATTTGTGTTTTGGATTGGCCAAGTCAAAGTTCTGACCTAAATCCAATCGAGATGCTGTGGCAGGACCTGAAGTGGGCAGTTCATGCCAGACACCCCTCAAACCTCACTCAATTGGCTGAGTTCTGTAAGGAGGAGTGGGCAAAAATCCCTCAAAACAGATGTCAGAGACTAGTGGCCATACGAGACGTTTGCTCCAAGTTATCGCTGCTAATGGAGGTGCCACAAGCTATTGACTGAAGAGGTTCACATATTTTTGCACACATGAAATCTGGGTTTTTGTTGAATAAACCACTTTCGTTAAATAAACAATGAAAATATGTCTGATTTTTTTTGTTTGTCTTTTGTTTAGAATGTCTTTATTACGAATTAGGGTTGAGAAAGATTTTCTAAGTTCATTTTTGTATGTTATACAAAAATAATGACCATCCCTGTAGGGTTCACAAACTTTCAAGCAGCACTGTATATAGCTGATAGAAAGTTATAGATAGGTGAAAGTTAGTCAGAGGCCAGTATAAAAAGTGAAACAGAATGATATGGAGAGCAGAGGGCACAATGAACAGAGGGAATAATAGAAAGCAAGTAGTATTATACCTCGCGGGGGAGAGCTGAGGCAACAGGAAGAGAGAGGCAGTGAGGAGCAGAAGAGGTAGTGTGGTGGGTTTGGAGTGAACCGCTTCCATACATCTTATAGACATCAGAGAGCCTGAGGTATTCCTACACAAATACCCAAACACAAGGATACACTGGTTAAAAAAAGGTGAATAGGTTATACAAAAGAAAAAGACACACCACACACACACACACACACACACACACACACACACACACACACACACTAGACACAAGATAAGTCATCCCAAATCACTCATCACATTAGACAGACACCCAAGCCGTAAAAAAACACAACACAAAGACACTTTACTACAAACACAGGCAGGGATAATCAGGCACTTATCACCTTGTCATACCTACAGACAAATGCAAGCACATGACTATTTCTCAGGACTCTCAAAACCATCATGCCCACTCCTCTTAGTGGACACAAAAGACTTAAAGTTGCGTAGGACAGGATTGTTAAGATTTGTTCCCAAAGAAGGGGGCTTGTGGGTACTAAGGCTGCATGCATCAGTCTATTTACCTCCTGTGGCCTGATGGGACAGAGTTCAGGTGAGGGGGTGTGAGAGGAGGAGGAGGAGGAGGAGGAGGAGGAGGCAGGAGAGGGGCAGACAGTGTGTAGAGGGCCAACCTCCTCTACGAGGTCAGGTTCACTGATATGAAGTACTTCCTGTTTTAAAGGTTAAAGTTAAGAGCATCTACAGTACTCTGTAAACAATCCACCCTGATCCTACCCCTGATACAAACTGATTGTCACTTTATTTATCAGAGCCAGCACTGGGGACAAATACCCCTAGTGTACAGACTAGATCGGCCAACCTGATAAACATAGCTGATCTTATTTCAACGTTGTGATGTGTCAATTATCAGTAACAGAAGCCCTCAGTTTTTCTGAGATACTGCAGACTTCCTTGTTAGTTGTCAGGCTTGTAGTGACACACAACTAGGAATGAGACGAGGAGTAATGTAACTCAGTCATGCTAACTAATAACACCTCAGAATGAAAGAGAGAGAGATTCTAATAACGATGTATTATACTGTACATATTAAAGTAAAGTAAATATTGTTCTTCCCATTCAGTCCCTCTCAATCACTGTCTTGATCTACTCCACATTCTATTCTACCTATGAGTTTCTGACAGATAAGGGTCAGTCTGAGAGTGTGATAGATGCAGTAGTGTTCCTCCTCACCTCCTTCATGGTGCTGATGGGCTTGGGGAAGCTCCTCCCTCCTGTCAGAGTGTGGTACCTCTTCTCCAGAGCAGACAGCCTGTCCTTCTCCTACCACACAGGGACAACATGGAGCTCACTGAAAGCCCTGCTGCTTACAATATTAGTATCTCTCACTAAGTATTGGCTTAAAATTATGGAAAGCAAATTATATATCATTATTGTTCCATCAAAATGGTGTCGGATATAATTTGAATACAGTTTGGGATAAGCTAATAGTAGGCAACATCTGTGATTCTTGAGCGAGACAAACCTTGTGAAGTAGCTGCAGAGCCAGGGTCCTGTCCTTAGCCATCCTCTCACAGTCCTGAGCAGCCTGTAGTCCTAGCTGGTTGGCCTGGACCTCCAAAGCAGCCATCTTCTCCTGAGGAACACAACCGGTACAGCATTAATGTCCTGCCTTACAATGCAAGCTCCTACAGCTTCTGCTTTGAATTTCATATAGTTTCATCAGACTATATTTTCTAGTTGTTATGACTGTTATGACAGGACTGCTGTGTTGTTGTGTCTGTCCCACCTTCCTCTTGGCCACGCTGCGGTGGTACTCTGCCCTCTCCTGGAGCAGCTGTCTGCTCAGAGTCTCCTTCTCCTCCTCCAGACTGCTCTCCCGCTCCAGCTGACGGAACTCCAGGTCCTCAAACTGCTTGGTCCCACACTCCAGTGCCTCTGCCTCCTAGTCACACACAGACAGACAGATAGACACACAGACCGACAGGCAGACACACAGACAGGTTACACCACATCAACTACTGATGGGGATCCTGGTAACAGGACCAATGTATGTGAAACTAAAAATGGGCAGGTTTTGAAGAGAAGCTGACAGGAGACTCATTCCCTAACCCTAACCCTAACCCATTCATACATGCCCCCCAAACCCTATCTAGTCATACATGGAACATTAGAAATGCACAAAACTGAGCAGGCTTACTCTTGGGGGGAAAGGTGGATAGCAAAGAAAATAGTTTTTTAGCATCCAGTTAATGACAATATTATTTGATTAGTACAGAATGTTTTTTCATGACATGTATCAGCATCCAGAGAAAGAGGTTGAGGGTATAGCTGAAACTATACTCTATAAAACCATGCAAAGACATTCAATTTCCAAAAACAAATTCACTAATAGTTTTTACATTTTCTAATAATGCTCTTTTGGAAAAGACAAGCAGATCATCATGTTCTTTTTTGGGGTTTCAAACTGTGTGAATTATGTTACGTCTGCGTCTGCTCTGTTTGGAGTGTTTCTGCCTGGCTGTGTGGTGTGTTATGTCTAGGCTGTTTGTACATGGTGTATTATGTCTAGGCTGTTTGTACATGGTGTATTATGTCTAGGCTGTTTGTACATGGTGTATTATGTCTAGGCTGTTTGTACATGGTGTATTATGTCTAGGCTGTTCTGTACATGGTGTATTATGTCTAGGCTGTTCTGTACATGGTGTATTATGTCTAGGCTGTTTGTACATGGTGTATTATGTCTAGGCTGTTTGTACATGGTGTATTATGTCTAGGCTGTTTGTACATGGTGTATTATGTCTAGGCTGTTTGTACATGGTGTATTATGTCTAGGCTGTTCTGTACATGGTGTATTATGTCTAGGCTGTTCTGTACATGGTGTATTATGTCTAGGCTGTTTGTACATGGTGTATTATGTCTAGGCTGTTCTGTACATGGTGTATTATGTCTAGGCTGTTCTGTACATGGTGTGTTATGACTAGGCTGTTCTCTTTTGGGGTATTTCATATGTGAGGACCACTGACCCTCCGGAGCTGTTCCTGTAACTGCTCCCTCAGTGACTCAGGGCAGTTATGAAGCTGGCTCTTCAGCTCATTGTACCCATCCCGCAGTCTCTCCAGGAGCTCCCTCTCAGCCGACACATTAGCCCTCCCCTAAAACAAACACACACCATCCCAGGGAGAAACAAAAACACGGCTCAAAACCATGCCATGCAGAAGCTTTAGAGGTTAGAGGTCAACGCAGTCCAGTCGGTGAGTGTAAGGGCTGGGGTTAAGGCTACAAGCAGAGACGTCATGCCCATAGGGCACGTACCCCCTCAGATTCGTCCTGTTTTGAATGTTTCTGATAAATTAAACAAATCACTATACTTTGAAGTGTTTTATCATAATTATTTAGAAAAAGATTTGGGAGGGGGCACACTGGAATGGTTATATACAATTGACTAAAATAGCTTTAATTATTGGGTTATGATATTATAAGTTATACAAGTGGGACAGTTAAACTCATAAGGCATAAAAATTATTAAAGAACAAATGTGTATTATTAATTGAAATGACCATTGAACATCTAAATAGGTATGCTTAGATAACCTATGCAGAAAATGAACTTATTTTAGACAGGTAATTAAGCATGGGGATTATGGCTCTAGATTGCAGGAAAAAGCAGTTTCAGGTGTTAGAAAAATGCAAAATGTTGTGGTCCCCCCCCCCCCCCCTCTTTCCTCAAGTATTTGGTGAAAAACAACTCAAGTGCCTGATGCAGACATACAGTAAGGACCTCAGACAGTCTGGCCATGATGCACTATGGCCCCATAGACCAGCGAGGAGTCTTCTTTTCTGAATAGGTTATGACAGTGGAGGTAAAAACATTTGGAACATGCTATTGCACCTGAATGTGGACACATCCACACATGCAGAGGTAATCAGTAAAGAAACAAGTTAATATATATATACACACATACATACAGTATTTCACATTGTGTTTGTATGCGCACATATGTGTTTGACATGCGTTGTCTTTGCATGCAACCTTGTGTGGGCATCTGTATGTAGATGTGTGCTTGTGAGTGAACAGGCAGGTGTGTGTATACTGTATGTTAGGTACATGTACTAGAGTCCTACCTTGTCTTTCTCCCTCTGAGTGGCTCTCTCCAGCTGGCTGAGTTTGAGATGCAGCTGGGAGATGATCTCTGTCTCTGCCTCCATCTGGTCCTGCTCAGCCTGCCTCTCCCCCTGCAGTAGAGCTCTCTCCATCTCCGCCTAGGACATATGGGGGGCAAATACTGACATGTCCATTAACCAACATCAGAGCATGATTAGCATAATCAACTCAAAGGGAATTCTCTGCTCTGGGTAGAAAAACTACAATCGAGCAGGCTATTGTCAGTATCTCTGTGGCTCAAGTATACATTCTGTTTATTCTTCACATAGCTGGAGAATGGGGAACATAGCCTGCTGGTACAGTGCTTAGGGGAATGGACTATGGTTACTGGTGATTACTGCTGGGGGTGCTGACCTCCTGCCTGGACTCCTGTAGTTGCTGCTCCAGCTCTGTGACCCTGTACTTCAGCTCATCCACCCTGGCCAGAACGCTGCTCCGCTCTTCCTCCAGATACACCTGCTCCTGACTCCCTGTTCCACCCACACCACACCCAGAGGAGTCCTCACGCTGAGGGCAGGAAGAAGAGAACACAGGGTTAAGCAATTCAAGACTTTATTTCATAGAGCATAACATGTAAAGCAATGCCAGCAAGACAGAAGGAAGCAGGTGTGTGTGTGTGTGTGTGTGTGTGTGTGTGTGTGTGTGTGTGCGTGCATGTGTGTGCGTGCGTGTGTGTTTGATACCATTCTTGTTTGACACACATGTTTAATACCATTACTCATTCCATTCCATGCATTACAATGAGCCTGTCCTCCGATTTCTACCTCCACTAGTCTCCACTGGGGTGTGTGTGTGTGTGTGTGTGTGTGTGTGTGTGTGTGTGTGTGTGTGTGTGTGTGTGTGTGTGTGTGTGTGTGTGTGTGTGTGTGTGTGTGTGTGTGTGTGTGTGTGTTTAGGTCTCACCTCCTGATGAGTACTCTCTGTGCTGCTGGACTCTTCTCTCTGGTTCTCCTCGTCACTCTCTCTCTGTCTCTGAGTCACTCCCGTTTGGCATGCCCCGCCCACTGTGTCTATGCAAGGTCCTCTAGCGCCCCCCTCGCCTGGCCCAGGGAAGTGCCCTGTCCTCAAGGCCTGGCTCAGGCCCACAGGAGAGTCGCCCTTATTGTACTCTGCACACAAGCTCAGGATGGTCTCTAACCTGTGTCGCTCCTACACACACACACAAAAATAGACACATACCAAAGAGAGGGGTGAGGAGGCCTGGACACAATGATACAGTTCAGATTGCAAGGTGGTCCGAGGTGTCATTGTGTGACAGTGTCCCCTCTAGGCAGCTGTCCCCCAGCCATCGGCTGTGACTGACTGTAACATGACACCAGATGTGACGAAACCTACATGACTGTCCTTCTACAGGGGGATCTCCCTCTGCTTCTGCCATGGCTGTACTATTAGGCCAAACTCTAACACAGAGTTACACACAAGTTAATACAGTCTCCCCCTGGTATTGGAGTCCTCTACATATCGTTTTGACAGCGTTTAAGTTGAACTTGAGGCCTCTTTACCTTCAAAATACAACAGCATTAAAAACAGGTTAAACCAATGCATCCATTTACTGTAAATATACACATAAGACCACATACTGTACTCAATATAGACACGCAGAGCTTTAACACAAACAAAAACACATCACATATGCACAGATGGTGACACACACAAACACACACACAAATAAACCAGAACAGAAGTTGCCGTCACTATTCCCTTAGTACCCCGTCCCCCATCTTGTGACCCCATCATTGACCTCAGCTGATCTGTCACCTCTGCCCTCACCATCTGTTCCAGTCATTCAGCCATTCCTCATATATCCACTGGCCAGTCACTCTCCTCTCTGGCACCATTGCCTCTAACCTCCCTGTAGAGCTGACTGGTACTGTCACAATCAGGACATACCACCCATGCTGATGACCACGCCAGAGACGGTAGGCTTAGTGACGATAGTGGCATGCAATGACTGAGATAGCACAGCTCACCATGACATACAAAGACGTTGAAGAAGTCATGCAATACATTCACCCAGATCTTCTGTGTGCATATTACATTATAATGCAGTATTGCTACATTTGTATTGGAATTATTCTCACAGGGTAATTTTACTTTTGCCTAAACTCTTAGCTTACATTATCCCGTAACAATCATAACAGCAAAGTCACTTTCCGGTCTGTTAAATCTGACCATTAAGAGGAAGGACACATAAAACAAACTCTTTTAAAAACTATTTGAAACTCATCAACGGAGGAGTCAGAATGGCACTGAACCACCACAGCTTCATCGTAACATCATAATCACAATTCATCATAATCGTAATCATACTTACACACTATCCAGCTTTTCTGGGAGAGGAGCTTAGCGGAAGGTTACAGCAGAGTGGCAAGTGCCTGTGTTTCTGCCTGAGTCTGTGTGTGTATAGACACTGACTTCAACTAAACTGAAACCACCAGTGAAGGAGAAAGCAGTACACACATGTCCACCGTATCTACTGAATGATTAACTAACCCACACCTTCCCACATTCCTTACAGCTTAGGGTGTCCATTCTGGCATATTCTAAATGTGTTTGTTATTATTATTATTATTATTATTATTATTATTATTATTATTATTAATAATAATAATCATAATAATAATCATAATAATTACTGCACATCACAAAGAGTTGAAGTTGAAGCTTGAAGTTACTGTTGCAAGTAACATGTTCAAACAATGAAGCTGGGTCAATCACAGAAAGTGATACTTGGTTGCCCCCTAGAGGTAATTAGACTAAACAGCATGCAGAAGGAATTTCAAAGGCAACACAGACAACAGCAGGCAGCTGTTGGTAAATAAAGTGGCATTTCTATGGCTCTGATTAGGACTTCTATGTACAGGAAACAGAGTGACCCCAGTTAGAAAAAAAACTGCTGAGTTGCATTGTTTTTTAGCCTGTTTTTTTTGCATAGGTAGAGGTTTACCTCACTAAGATAAGAAGCGGACCATGGCAGCACCACAGCGGAAGTGTGCCAGGACAGGGCACTATGCCAAACAGGCAGGGCTGCTCTGCCTCTGCTCTCTATGTCAGTTATACTGTGTCACTGAGGGGAATTACACCATGACCCACATTATCTCACTGAGAACAAGAGGAAATCCTCTCTTTCTCTCTCTGTTCACTCCATCGCCGTATATATCCTTTATCCCTCTCTCTCTCATTAAAGAACATTATGAAGATAAATGTAACCTTATGTTAAGAATTAGAGAATCTCTCACACGTGGGTGCGTCCACACACACACACACACACACACACACAAACATATAAACATCATAATTAATAAAAAGAGTATAATAGCATAGTATCATATCTTGGACAATAGCACACCATTCCAAACATGGGACAAGCCTGGCATTAACACAGTGCATGGCTTACTATACACCTGTGTGGATTTACTGAAACCAACTGTTGTCCAATTCCCAGCACTCTGACTCATCCCACACTAGCACTTCAGTCTGTTGTCACTCACTGTCCTGTTTGTTCCCAACAGCATCTTGGCTCCTGAAATAGTCTCTGTAAATGGAAGATCACCTCTGTGGTCTCATCAGCTGCCAGGAATCGGGCTCTAGTGGAGGGGAGAGGAGACGGGGTGGGGGGGGGGGGGTATGTGCTCAGAGGAGGGGGGGGGGGGGGGGCTTCCAGTCAAGCTGCTTTGAAAGTGAATCGCAGTCCTGTGTTGGGTAAATATAGCAGTGAGACAGCCACGCCTCTGCACAGCCTTCAGATTTCCTCTGGAATTTACACTGGCATGTCACTCTGAGCTGAGGATGGCTAACCATGCCAGCACCACATGGCTCTGGGCCTGAGACTGTGAGTAACCAGGAATAAACATAGTCCTACACACACACACACACACACACACACACAACACACACACAGTAGATTGAGACAAGGGCTCAAACGCAGCTACACAGAGGACAAATCAAAGGGCCAGCAACATGTCTCCATCAACACACCCACAGAAGACTGAACACAGTCCAAAGTACAGCCCCAATCACACATCAACACACCCATGTATAGGCAAACCCACTCCTATGAAATTCAACCAACAGATAGGCTATACATGCAAAGACTCACAAATGCATTCACGCAACAGTGGCTGTCTAAAACATGACAGGCCCCAACAGCAGTCCTGATGACTCACCAGTCTCTCCATCTCCTGCTCGCGGAGCCTCTCCTCTCTCTGCCAGCGGTGGTACTCCAGCAGCTCGTCCTCGTTGTCACAGATCTCAGAGATACTGTTCTTGCGTTCCCGGGTGCGGGGCCGTACAGGCTTAGGGTCCTTGGAGGCCCCAGTCGTGGCAGTGGCCTTCCTCTGGCTCCGGGGGCTAGTGAGAGGAGAAGGCCCAGACAGTGAGCCCAGGCCTGGGGTGAAAGCACTGCCAGGGCTGCCCTTCTGCTGCCTGCCACCAGAGGTAGGAGATGGACTCCTGGCATGCAGTCCTCTACCCTCTGACACCCCCTTCTCATCTGATGGGGACGTGGGTTTGCGCTGGAGACGAGGGCTCTCTGAGACTAGCTTCCCAGAGGGGGTGCGTGAAGTGTGGGAGGGAGCCAGGTGGGAGCCCTGGGGTCCAGGTGTCCCTCTGCGGGACATGGAGGGGCTGAGAGGGGGCAGCTCTCTCAAGCTGCTGGCTCCATTGCCAGTAGGTTCTGTGGTCCTACGTGCCTGCTGAGGGCTGTCTGTGTGGGAGAGGAGCTGGCCCTGCTCTCTCAGGGGGCTCGGGGGCCGCTCCAGGAGGGAGGAGCTGCCCACCCTCATTCTGGGGCTGGAAGGAGCTGGACCTGGGGAAAACTTGGGAGTTAGTCTGGGATTGGAGATGGGGGATGGCTCATGAGTAGCTCTGGGACTCTCTGTTCCTCCTCTAGTTGAGGTGTCCTGGCCCAGGCCTCTGCGGCCAGGAGTGGGGCTTGGAGAGGCCTCCACTAGGACTCTCCTGTCAGGCCTGGGACTCTCCGGAACCTTCTGGCCACCTGTAGGACCACTGGTAGCCCCAGTAGGGGAGATCCGTGGTTGGGGTACAGGGGTCTGGGTGGCATGGATGTAACTGTAGGAGCGGGCAGGCACTGGAGGGGTAGCAGAGCCTGGATCCTGGCTGAGGAAGGTGCCACTACTGGCAACAGATGGGGGAGAGGAGAGGGGGGAAAAGGGTGGCGAGGCATTCTCGTAGCTGGAGCCAACAGACATGGCCCCAGGGCTGGTGGGAGAGGAGAGCATGTAGCGGCCACCCCCGTTCAGTATAGGGGAAAGAGGGGACTGGGGGATGGGCTGGTGAGATATCTTCCTGGGTTCTGAGGAGGAGGCCTGTGGGTCATCCATCACCAGAGAGTCCATGATATCTTGGAGGTCCCTTTCTATGTTGCTGGCCATGGAGCCGGGGCCCGACCGGTTCCTGTCACGAAGGATAGGCTGGTGGTTCCCATTCAGCACAGTGTGGGGGTCTATGGGAGAGGAGAAGGAAACAGTCAATGGTTTAAAAACATCCATGTTTTAAAGTGCACACATCAATTTATAGATAAACACACAGTGTGCATACATACTGTGATGCAGATTAAATGGGTACACTCACACAAGGGTTAGGGTTAGGGTTAGGGTTACACACACACACACACACACACACAAGCTTAAATGTGGTATATTGTAATAAAATCCCTGTTTAGGTACGCTGTTATACAGTATGTACTGAGACCACACCCCATGTAATAGGTTTTGTTTCTCAGCTGTGCTGTAATCCTATAGGGATCCGGAGCTGCTAAATTTAAAAACTGCAGCCCCATACTTCAATCACAGCAGATGCAATCTGGACCTAGTCAGGAAAGCGTGGGTTGTACACACTCAGGATCGGGTGCGGCTCATTGATCAGGGATCGCTGAGAGCCCAGGTATTAAGGTCAGTGGGGAGTAGACTCGGAGTACAGTGCAATAGCCATCATCACAGGCAGTGTGCCAGAATTAATACAGTACATAGAAAAAGGCTTTTAACCCTGTCATTTGTTCTGAGAGAGACTGCCTTGCAATCCAGGCAACTGTGACGCAACACACTGATCTTTGACCCCAGCACATACAAGGACACACCCAAAAATGATTACAACAATATACTGTAGTATTTACCATTTCTCGGGCCAAGAGCTCTAACTGAAAGATACAGGGTCATATCTAGGACACAGACAATTGGCTTTCACAATAGTCTGTATATGTAGCCATGCGAGGGAGCATGTAGCATGCGAGGGAGCACTATTCACCTCCTTTTATCACTCTATCAGCTATCTGGAAAGTCTGTCAACCACCATTTCATCATTGGCTACATTCAAAATATTGGCTACATTCATCTGTGTAGTGTCTATGGTGCATGCTGTGATGGTTAGAAACTGGTCTTTACCGGGGTGGTCTAGTGTGATGGTTAGAGGCTGCTCTTTACCTGGTGGTCTACAGTGTGATGCTGTGATTCTGTGAGAGCCAAGGCACTAAGGTCAGGGGGAGTGGACTCTGTACAGGGCAATAGCCATCATCACAGGCAGTGTACCAGAATTAAGATACAGAACAATGTTGTGTTATAGGCTGGTCTTTAACTGTGTGGTATATAATGTGATGGTTATGCTGCTCTTTACCTGTGTGGTCTCTATAGTGATGGTTAAAGGCTGGTCTTTACCTGTGTGGTGGGTTTTGTAGGTGTTGCTGGGGCCCTGGCTCCCTCCTGGCAGCATGCTCTTCATCCTGAGAGCCTCCTCTGGGTGGTTGAAGCGGAAAAAGGCAGACTGACCGAAACACAGCATGCACCCTGTCAGGAGAGGAGAACACAGGGGTGTGTAAGGAGAAGTAAGGTTAGGTTGCCAAGAGTGTGTTTGCATTCTGCCTTAGTTGAATTACATGTATTGCCCTCCCTCATATGGAAATACAAGAGAATATAAGACAAAGGTGTCAGTCTAAGATAGGGGATGTTCTGAAAACTGGGAGATTGGGAGGGAGATGATGCAAAGAGAGTGTGAAAAGCCACGAATATTCAGGTGAAGTTTACATGGAAACCTTACATTGAGAACGGCAGAGTTGTGAAAACAGAGCACCAGATGTCCCTTTGTTCCCCTGTGCTTTCACTGGCCAGGACGCCTGATAACATCTCTTATCCACACACATGCACACAGAAGCCTGGTGCAGCACTGTGCAGGGCCTCTATTCTAGCACATAATCCAGGTTACCCCCCACTTATGTATTCTACTTCCCATAAAATGCTAAAATGTCATTGACTCCAACCAAGGAACACTTTTCAGCTCCTCCGCCAGGGAAAAAGAATAATGCGGTAGATTTTGCTCTTGGCAGGTAAATCTGTAAATCTTTCCAGCCACTTTGGCGAGTAGCCAGCAAAGGTTAGTAAATACTATGCTTCTATTTAAAAATGAAACTGGTTCGACACGTAATTATGGTCACCATTGATTCAAAATTTGTGACAACACTCCTGCTGTTCCTGCCTCCTCCAGCTGACTATATGCACACTTCTCCTGAGTTTCAAACAAACCCTAGAGTCCGGCACGAAACTTAAAGACTACTACAGGAGATTCGTCCTGTGCAGCGAGTAATTTTCAATGCGTCAGAAGTCATGCTTATGTGTTTTTGTGGTCTTTGCCTTAATATTGGTTAAAACAAATGTGGCATCCACCAGACACATCTCATCCACCAGGTAGACCAAAAAAGTTAATTGTATACCCTATCCTCTGCATATGTCCAATCATTACCTCAGGGTAGTCCTCTAATGTACCTACCATGAGGTATTGTCTCTCTCTCCCAATTAGCACTCAGTGATATCAAAGCACTATCCATCATTCTGTGTGTTGACAGGCAAACAGTGTATAATGCAGAGCTGGTTATCGCTTATCATGATGGATGTCATAGTCACAGCTGAAAGTGCCAGGTTGCCCCACAGATTTACAGCAACAGAGGGATGACTAAGTGGTAGCCAGTGGACCGGAAGGTTAAAAGCACAGCACAACAATGTACCGCTCTCAGACTCATTGAAACCCAGATGCCAGCAATCAATGGTGGCCATCTTATATGTTTGACATATATTTTTTAACAGCACACATCTTCAGAATAGAAGGATATCCAGTTCCATGTGTGTAGTCACCTCTGAGAGAGCCTGATGACAAGAGACACAAACATACCCATATGCCCTCACATGCACAAACACATGGAAGGTGATGCAATACAGACTGTCCTTCTTTGAATCTATTCATCCTCTTATGTCTCATCTCTGACTCAAGCCACTCACATCATGTAAACCCCAGGGCTTGTGATACTGAGTAAAAAGCTGCTTAATCAATAGCAGCAGCGAGACATATTACAGTGGGAGAGACACCTCAGGATGAGTTATGACTCTGAAGCCCATTTCATTATGAAAATCTCCCAGGCTGTTTAGGGAGAAGAGCTACAAGCAGTGGTGAGAGATCCATAAATCTATATGCTATCGGAAACAGATTAATAGAGAGGAAGTGTTGGACAGATTTCCACCAATAAAATCTCACCAAATTATAAAATGTAATAAATTAATACATTTAGTAGATTGAGGTTACAATATATTTGTAAGTCTTCATTTGTGGTATCCTAGGCTGCTACATTATCGTCAAGGTAGGAATGAGAAAATGCCATGAATTATTGAGTGGTATGAAACCTTTGCTACAAATACATTTGAGATCGACTTCTGCCGAGTTTAGGTCGAACTGTTATGTGAGTGCAAGACCCTGTATTTACACAACTCCAAAATGTAAACCACATTCCATTCTAAAACAGGTGTGGAGTCGACTCAATAAACAGGGAACGAGGATATCACGTGGTGGTCCAGATCAAGTGTGAAGGGGAGCTTAAGGTAAACAATAACAGTATCTAAATCAAATCCTTAATGTCAGCAAGACTGCGGAATAGAAGATTGAAATAACTGGGTATGCATATAAATTACGTGATGTATTATATAATAATAGTGTATAAGTTTACACACCAAATGAATAGGCTAAGTCATATTATAAATGAATTGTCCGCAGCATTTACAACTGACACTTGCTGCTGCAAGGCCTATTAGCCAAGTTACAATATGTACTTACGTGTGCCTAGCTCCAATTAAGTAGAGACATTCACGGTCATCAGATGAAGGTGTCTTTACTTTCTTGAGAAATTAAATTCAAGCCGTGCGTGTTGAGAGTGCGTCTTCTGTGTCTTGGTGTTAAAATGGGTAAAAGCTGTCGCTCGCTCCTGCGTCATACAAAGCGCAGATCGGGATAATCATTCACTGCTAGGTTAACATTGGACCAGGATTGGCCACTAAATTGTTGTGTATGAAACGCGCCATAGGTTTTGTATAATATTATCCAAGTAATAAAATCCACATTTTTAGGACGCACTCCTCGGCGGGCTACACCTTTTCTTCACTTTCCTCTAGTCGTTTCTTTATCGGGCAAAATTGCATCCAGAGAGTAGGCTTCCTCTTGTTGGACAGCTGTCTCCGTGTTCCATACACCGGCTGCCCAATCCACAAATGACATTATATTGTCAAGCTTGCAGCAATACGCGGGCGGGGGCGTGTTGGTTCTTTATGAGGACACGTCCAGCTTTTGAAACTGGAATGTATGCCAGGGGGAGGACGAGATTGTTTCACCATTGTGTTAAAGCCTTATTGTTACTTTACCCTCTACTTCAGTCATGAGTGCCTCTCCCCACTCAATTCTAAATGTAGAGCAATAGCCTATGGTGTTAACATCATGTTTATATTTAATATACAGTATATACAGTGCTGCTTGAAAGTTTGTGAACCCTACAGGGATGGTCATTATTTTTGTATAAAATATTACAATGAACTTATAAAATCGTTATCTAAACCCCAATTCGTAATAAAGACATTCCAAATAAAGGACAAACAAAAAAGTCAGATATATTTTCATTGTTTATTTAACGAAAGTGGTTTATTTAACAAAAACTCAGATTTCATGTGTGCAAAAATATGTGAACCTCTTCAGTCAATAGCTTGTGGCACCTCCATTAGCAGCGATAACTTGGAGCAAACGTCTCGTATAGCCACTAATCAGTCTCTGACATCTGTTTTGAGGGATTTTTGCCCACTCCTTACAGAACTCAGCCAATTGAGTGAGGTTTGAGGGGTGTCTGCCATGAACTGCATCTCGATTGGATTTAAGTCGGAACTTTGACTTGGCCAATCCAAAACACAAATCTTCTTTCTCCTGAGCCATTCTTTGGTAGATTTGCTTGAATGCTTTGGGTCATTGTCTTGTTGGAAGACCCATTTTCAGCCCAGCTTTAGCTCCTTGACTGATGGCTTGACGTTGTGTTCAAGAATCTCCCGGTATACCTCAGAATTCATGGCTCCCTTAATGATGTGGAGTCGTCCAGGTCCAGAGGAGGAAAAGCAGCCCCAGATCTTGACATTCCCAGAAACCTTCAGGCTTGTCCAGGTGGTCTCTGGCAAAGACAGGCAGTTTGGTTCTTTTTTTGACAGCAGAGACTTCTTCCTAGCAACCTTCCCATGAATGCCATTTCGATTCAGTGTTCTTATTGTTGAAGCATGCACATGTCTAGATGTTATGTTTGTGTTGGCTTTTACCTGATTTATTATTTTTCTTGTGGCTCTTGGGGATATTTTGGAAGGGCGTCCATTTCTAGGCTGAGTTGCTGTCATGTTAAATGCTTTCCATTTGTAAATGATTTGCCCCACTGTGGACTTATGGAGCTCAAATCTTGTTGAGATGATTTTATAGCCTTCCTCAGACTGATGTGTTCTCACTACCCTCTTCCTGATGTCCTCTGAGATCTCCTTTCCTCTCGGCATGGTGTGTTTTGCATTCACCTGTATGGGTAACACAAAACTGACCAGGTTTCTTATCTCTCCCGCCCAAACTCTTTCCTAAAGATCTCTCCTTTGATTGGTTCATTTGGTACCCAATTATTTACCCAACTGATTCCACTTACCTACTTGATTTAACCAGTGCAACTTGGGGTTCACTTATTTTTGCACCTGCACTAATTTCTTTATAATTTAGTTTTTCTACTACACACATGAGTTCTTCTAAACCAACATATGGAATTGGTAAATATAAATCTGTTATGTCAGATAAAAAAGACTGGTTCTGATTAAATAAAGATTTCATGGTAAAAACTAAAAAAAATTAAAATTGCACAAGGGGTTCACACACTTTCAAGCAGCACTGTATGTTTAATAGATACACAGAAATGTGTATTATCTGAATGTCAAAGACGCTTTGGCTTGGCTGTGTTTCCAGTAGTTACAAATCTTCCGATATTTTTTGTTAAGTTAAGGTCAACGTAATACCCTGGGCTCCTCTCCTGGGATTTCAATACCATGCTACCATGACATTCCTTATATAAACTATTGATTTTCTGTCTTGCTCATTTCGACAAATTTGAAGTAGTCTATATGAACACCTAAATCAATTCTGGAGCAGCACAGAATGGCTATGTGAAGCAATTATTAAAGGCTGCTTAATTAAGTTTTCCTTTCATCTAGGTCAAGGTTACCAAAGCATGGGTAGTTCTCTATGCCTCTACTCCATGTGTCTTAAAGGAAAACCACCAAAGAAATGCTCAGTTGAGGATTAACACGGGTTACAGTTCTAAATCCAAGGACCATATATGGCACTATAACTTGATTCCAAGAATAATAACAATAACTTAATAACTTAACAATACTAAGAATAATGTAAACCATTGTTAGAACAAATGTGTTATCACATTGTTACAACAATTTATAGGATGCTTTTTGGACTGTATGTTACCTTGTGATAGGCAGACAGGCTTGGAGATAGGGAGGCCATCCATGGAGCACTGGTTCCCACAGGGGTACAGTCTAATGCTGCCTGCCTTGTTCTCAATGTAGCAGTGCTGAGCAGCAGTGCCTGGACCCTGGAGAGGTATGTCTGTGTTCCCACTGCCCAGTGTAGTCCTTCCTGCAGCAGCCATGAGGAAGACATACATATTTACATACATACACGTCATTCATTAGAGACGCTTACCTCCCTTTAAATACGTTGTGTGCATGTAGTATTCTAGGGACTGTAGTTCAAAGCCATGGGCAAAACTAGAGCCCTGATCTCACAGTAAAGGCATATGGGGTCAAGGACAGGACCAAGCCACTTGTAGAGTCAGGCTCACCAAGTGGTTGAGAATGCGGCAGCAGGTGCTAGTCCTGAGATTGTCTGAGTATGGCAGATGGTAGATGTATGGTCACAGGGAATGTATTAGATTAACTACTGTTTAAATGTTTCCAGAACTTGTTTTTTAAATTAAATTTATGACATGACAAGGAACAAGAGGGGTTGGACACATTATTCCACAACCCCCTTGCTGGTCCCCCCATGCTGCCAAAATAGCCCTGAACCATAGGAGGAGAGACACCACTGAGAATATCCCAGCAGGCTGCCTCAGATTCCTATTCACTCTCACTCTGTCCAAAGGGCCTTTTCCTTCACCTCCCAGCACTGCTGCCTGTGTTCTGCTGCATGGGCTCACCAGACGGACAGATGGGAATAAAGAAATCATAGAGATGGGTGGAACAACCACAGCGGCACCCAAAGAGTTACGATGCTAAGGGTGAGAGGGCAAGGGGTGTGTGTGTGTGTGTGTGTGTGTGTGTGTGTGTGTGTGTGTGTGTGTGTGTGTGTGTGCACGCACGCAGGTGCATGTGTGTGTGTTAAACTGGGGAGTTTTAAGAGGGTGGTGACAACGTCAGGCCATGGTCCTATTTATTCCTCTCACTGCAGCTCTTAAAGAGAACTGTGTGCTGTTTCCTTGTTAAAGACCCATTCTTTGTTAGCACACATGCTATATGGTGGAATAGGTGGAAATGTACAGAACATGTCCGTTATGGAAATGGGCCAAATTTCATTTCTGGAGAACAAACCTTCAGAATGGATCAGTGTGTTCAGTTCCTTAATGATGGACATAGCTGTTTCTTTCTTCCCTCAATATCACTTCTCTCAAAGTCCTCTATTTGTCATTCTTAAGATGATTAGATGTGGCAGGGCCCTGAATACAGAGTTGGACTGTTCTGATCCTGTACAGCACTTTCATTTCAGCCCCTCTCCCCCCTCTCTGATGCCTATGATATCATTCAGGAGCTGGCCTTGGGCCAAGGAACAAGTAAGTGCATGGAATCATTACCATAAACCAGTTAGGCTTTTCTCTTCCCAAGTACCAGCTTTGGGAATCAATCAAAATGCTCAGGATCATTCCCAGTCAGTGTCTTGGGAAACCATGAATGCTGTTATGAAACCAGTCTTGGATGTGTATATACTTTAATAGGCATTTGTCAGGTCATTTTCATTAGTCACTTGATCATTTTCTCTTGGATAACTAGAAACTGCAAGTGTTTTTTCTCCGCTTCTCCTAATTGTTTGACAGCACATGTTGCCTTCATTGCCAATGTAACTCTCCTGATGTTCCTTAGGATAAGGAACAGTAGGGCTTACCTTCCTGCAGTGGTAACAAGGTGATGGCTGTGCTCAGACGGCCACTCCCCAAACTGACTAGGTGGGGGCGCTCTGCCTGGACCTTGAGTGACTTGCCCGTCTCTATCAGGTCCACTGGTGTGCTCTGTCAAGAGAAACGAGACAGGACGTAACGTCAATGGCATATAAGAGTCTAAAACATTGGAATTATCTTTTAACAATTTTGTGAGGGGTAAAATACTCATTTTTTGCATTTAGTGCATGGATATCACAGGAATATCTTCCTAAAAGCAGGCATTCAGTGATTCCCCCAACTCATTTTCTTCTTGAAGCATAACTGGATCATGAAAGCAGACTGGCCTGAAGGTGTCGAGGATCTATAAACCTATTCTATATAACATATAGATCAGTGGTGGGTGTACTGTCTACCCAGTGCCCCCTGAATTAAGGTGTTCCTTTGTGGCTCAGTTGGTATAGCATGGCGCTAACAACGCTTATGTTGTGAGTTTGATTCCCGCTGAGACCATATATACTGAAAAATGCATGCACTCACTGCAATGTAAGTTGCTTTGGATAAAATGGGATATATTATTATTGTTAAGAGCACTGCAGTTTAACAGTGGGATTTGGCAGGGGAGGATAAGTGGAGGATAACCTTTATGGCAGTGAGGTACATATACTTCATTTATCATTGACAGAGGAGGCTCAGCTATAGGCTGCTTTAATCAAGCCTTTAGTATGCCTTTGGAGTCCTTCTGCAAGTTGTTAAAACGCTCCCTGTTCTTTGAAGTAGGTATGATGATTAAACTATTTCCCTAAATTAAGTACATGCCCTACAGACACTATGAGCATTTCACCTGCTGTTTAACAGCAGAAGTATTTCCTGTGTGTGTGTGTGTGTGTGTGTGTGTGTGTGTGTGTGTGTGTGTGTGTGTGTGTGTGTGTGTGTGTGTGTGTGTGTGTGTGTGTGTGTGTGTGTTCCCAGACTACAGGTATGAAAGCCTAGTCAGTCACACTCCCTGATTCATCAGCATCCACATCAGCCCAGACCTGTCCTGTTTCTCTAAAACAGCTATTTTGCTTTTTCTCCCCTAGAGTTAAAATGTCAATGTAGTTTATTTAAACTTCTTTATCTTCCCCTTTCATCCCCTGACATTTGCTGCCCTTATTGTCAGCTAACCTTTACTACGCTCGAGCCATTGTTCCTTATGGGTCAGTCACTCTTCAGTCTTTTTTTATTCGATTTTTCATGACAGCTACATTGAATGCTTGACTGAACCCAGTACACCTGAGCCCAGTCAACACTTGATATAAACATGATATAACTATCAACTAATTGATTGAGAAATAGATAGATTACTAAATTGCTGAAAAGATTTCATACTTGTCAGCCTGTCTGCTTGCCTGATGGGTTGACTCTCATAAAGCATATACTTAGCTAACACTTTATCATGTAGCCTATACTTGAACTTGTATTTCAACATTGATGTGAACTGTGAAGGTCTTTGGCCTAGAGGGGTATGTATGACTCACCTGTAAGACCTGGTGGGTCTGTCGCCCATGCTCCACCACGTTCCTGTTAAGGCTGTCCATGTCGGCTGCGTTGTCAATCAAACCGTCTTCCACATGGAGATCCTGAAGGGAGAACACACACATGAGAAACACAGTGGGTACACTGCTCCCCTTAGAGACCCTTCTGTCCCAGTTAGCAGCTCAAGTCACATGGCACATTGTCAGATCCATTGTATACTAGGTCATCGTTTAACCAAAGAGAGATGGTGAGAGAAATTGCAACGCTTCCATTACTTTATGCAGTAATCTTACCACTGATTTGTTAAAGTTTTGGATCCTGGCCTCTATTGCCATCTTCTGACCATGAAACAACAGCCTTTTAGCCTCCATCTAATTACGAAGCTGAAGACACAGCAGCCAGCATTGTGATATTACATTGGCTACAGTGCATACTGTAGCAACAGTGAAGGATGTATCAGGATTATGGCAGATAGGTCATCCCAAATGACTCAGACACAAAGCTGATGGTGTATCTCAGGTGCAGTGTAGACAGGAGCTAGTTCGGCTCACCACATCATCTCACCATGAATCACTATGACTCAGCCTCGCACAAAACACACGTCACACACACACACACACACACACACACACACACACACACACACACACACACACACACACACACACACACACACACACACACACACACACACACACACATGTTGTGGATTACATCCAGCTGTGGACACCTCAGTGAAGGGAAAAACCCCTCAGTCATGGACACAATAACATTAACACTAACACAGACAAAACAGATGAGTCATCATGTCGGTCTGCTGGACCTCAGAAAGCCCCCATTCACTCTCACCAACATTCCAGGATTCTGAGTTTTGATTTCAGCCACAAATACCAATAGACAGAAAGTTGATATAATCAGTTATGTCTGTGTTTTGTCATCACTGTATGTCTAGACCTACTGCACACATTATGCACTCTAACAACTATATAGACTAGACTGCTATAGTAGGTAGTCTCCACCTGCACTCTCTCTTTTGCAATTATAACATGATGATACTACTGTATGATACTATAAACATATCCAATGAGCTGTCACAATCAAAAGGAAACACACTGCAATTTATGACTGACATTACCTTATCCCAGTTATCAGGCAGTCCTGGCATTGCTGAGGAATGGCCTATAGGATAGCACAACTCACAACCTTTCTAGTTCCTCCACAAATTCTGTCTGGAAGAGAGTTGGAGGAGGAAATAAATGTTGCCCAGCTGTCTTTACCTCTGTCTCTTTCTCTCCCTCTGACTCTTGCTGCATGTCTGCGTGTTTTATCAGGAACATTGAAGGAATGTGAAGCTTTGCTCTCTCAAGCAAGCAAAGACAGGTCAACCATATGAAAATCTGTAAAAAAAATAATAATAATAAAAAAAGAAAAAGAAGAAGAAAAAAAACAGGTCTACAGAGGAACATTTTCTGTAATAAATCAATAATTTAGCATATTAAAGTAACTATTGGGGATAGTGTGTCTGAGAATCTTCGGTTATAGGTATCATCATAGGTAATTCCTTTTAGCGAAAGCTGTTGCATTATCCCAAATGTTTGACTTTGCTTGCGGTACTTACAGGAATAGTGTGGTACTTCATAAGCAAAGGAAATTAATCTCTTTCCTTCTCTTTCTCTTTTTGTCTCTCTGTGATGTCATGGCAGCCGAGGCAGCTGGGTAATGCCACATAGCTGTCTCTGACAATCATCTCCAGTGTTTGAATCTCAGAGGCCCAGTGAGACAAGAGAACAGAGCATCCTCCTGTTCACCACTGACACTAGCCCTTACCCTCAGCCCAGTGACTGTCAACACTGGACCAGTCTAATCCACACAGAGGACACAACAGACAAGGGGACAGCGGCCACTGGGCAGTGTAATGTGTCATAGTCTCTCACACACACACACACACACACACACACACACACACACACACACACACACACACACACACACACACACACACACACACACACCACTGGCCTCACTGATCTCAAGCACACACCCAACTGGAGGAGATGTCTCATGCTTGTAAATGCAGGGCCTTCCTCTGTAACGTGTGATTATGGGGGCAATTATGCCCTTCAGTGTTGCCATGGGCTGCTGAAAATAGACATGGCCAGCCACACAGTCTGGGCTGCTCCGCTTATAGAGTAAAATGACATCAAATGAATAAACAGAGCATGGATATTGGAGAATGGAGAGAGACATATGGCTATTATACATCTAAAAAGCACATGTAAAGAGTTCTTGATAGAAAATGTACATGATTGGAATTGGCTGCCAGTGCTATTCATTATCCTCAGACATTGCAAACTATGGTAAACAATTCAAAGACTTCAAGGGATTACAGTAAGAAGTCAGCCACT
This sequence comes from Argentina silus, assembly GCF_951799395.1. Classification (NCBI taxonomy): domain Eukaryota; kingdom Metazoa; phylum Chordata; class Actinopteri; order Argentiniformes; family Argentinidae; genus Argentina; species Argentina silus. The sequence goes on along the minus strand of NC_139656.1, from coordinate 20,530,936 downwards.
CACCATTACAACTCATAGATAGTCCGAACTGCAGTTGGGATCATGTGTTTTCTGTAGTATATTCCACAGAGTAGTGTAGAGAAGAGGCCACATTGTTGTTTATGTGTTACTTCTGGCTTACTTCAGTCACTGACTGAGCTCTGCTTCTCTCCCGGGCTCCAGGGTGCAGAGTTACACCCCCGTCATGCAAGAGAGAGGGCAACAACAGAGTTGCAGTGCCCTCCAAAATAGGACTGACTCTAGGTCAAAGGTCATACAGTTGAACTTGTTCCCCAGACTTCCTTTTCAAACACCCTCACTGACTCCCATGGTTCAAGTTTAACTTAGACTTTGAACTCCAATGCCTAAACACTTTTGAAGAGAGTAGCCACAAGGTCAAGTCCAAATCCTTCCCAGAGAGAAAGAGTCTGACCTTGACCAATCTGCTTCTCACACAGGCCTTCCATTGATTACAGAGAGATCAGATGGAACATAGGACCACAGCTGTGGAGCCCAACACTGCCTTGCTATGTATATATGACCAGGGATACTCAGCATTGTCTATGTGTATTATAAAGGCCGGCATTGACAGTCATAGGAGGCTGGGGACCTAGAGTGGAAATAGGTGGAGTTGTAGCGTAGGAGGAGGAGACGGAAAAGACCTTGAGTCATCAGTGGAATTCCACCAGGCAACTTCCTGCCCTGCTCTCTGTATTGTTGGACAAAAAAAGGGGGGGGGGGTTCCAATCTGCAAATGTTGAAACCTTTAAATATCGTATTGAATATAGAAAGGCAGTTAAAGACCATCACTGGACCATTCATATAGAGATACAAATATGTTCCACAGGATGTGAGGAAGTAAACGAGCAAGAGTTCTTGAGCAGTCCCACAGGAACAATCTGGCAGAGAGAGAAAGAGAAAGACAGAGTCCACTATTGATCTCTCAACTGTTTTCCCATGGTCAAGGCCAGTGGAGGGGTGGAGGAAATGGAGCAGATGATGGGTCATTTCGCAAAATAAAAACAAAAACAAATCAAAGCAGCAACCAAGTAACCAGATGCATTCCAACTGTATCCAATGAGAGAGCAGGGGTGTTTCCTGCGGGCCAACCCAAGGACGTGGAGGTCTCTGTGGGGAGTGGATGCTCCAGCTGTCTTACCCCATATTGGAGGGGCTTTCACTGGTATCCAGCTCTAGTGTTATATGTTATGTTATAGTGAAAGTTCAGCTCAATTAACTTTACAAAATGAGATGCAGGAGTGGTTGGACTATGCTCAGTTAGATAGTAATTCAATGTCCAAAAAAGTAATTCAAACCCGACACACAGTTGCCAATCAAAGCTTCAAATCTATTACTGACTCCCAGGTCAGGTCCTTGGAGACTACCAGATATTAACTCAAAGGGTTAGTCAGTTAGATCAGATCAGTCTCTGGGATTTCAGCTTTTCCCATCACACATGCTCACCATACAGTCTGGGACATATTATCAGCAAAGGACTTCATGTCTTCATGTCACCAGTGTTCTCCTTAGTGAAACAGTCTGGCCCACTGGTCTGCCAACTCGTCTGAATGTCATAGCCTCAGGTCTGGAATCTACGCTTCAGGATGAGTCAGTCTTTCTCTGGCAACATGTTCTCCTCCAGTGTGTGTGTGTGTGTGTTGTGTTTGTGTGCGTGTGTGTGTCTGTGTGTGTGTGTGTGTGTGTGTGTGTATGCATGTGTGTGTGTATGCCTGTTTGTGTGTGTGTATGCATGTGTGTGTGTATGCCTGTTTGTGTGTGTGTGTGTGTGTGTGTGTGTGTGTGTGTATATGTGTGTGTGTGTGTGTGTGTGTGTGTGTGTGTGTGTGTGTGTGTGTGTGTGTGTGTGAAGAGAGCCAGTTGCCTCCCTGGCAATGGAGCATGATGGAATGTGTGTTTGTTCAAAGGATGGGAGGAAAGTGGGCGGTAGTAAACTGGGAACACATTATTCTGCTGCACATTTTCAGTCCAAATGTTCTGTTGTGTTGTTGGGCCTCTCTGTTCCTCTATGACAGTTTCATTCAATTTCCTGCTAGCAGTGAGAGGTCTTTCTGTGTGGAGATTATCCCTCCAGACACACTTGGAATATAGCCTACGTTTGCACACCTGCACTGGAAGGTATTGGGACACAGCCACAGGAGGGAATGGGTGTGGGAGGTTCTGTGTCAACAGTGAACACATTCATGGACATCAACTCTGCTGTCTCCAGGTGGCCTGAGTATGTTCTATTCCCTCTCATGTCTAAAGCAGGTGTGGAATGGCGGAACCCACTACAGGATGTCTTCAGACTGTCAATTTTGTTGAAAGGGGAAAGTAATAGATTAAGAGAGAGACATCTTTACCAGTGAAGCCACTCTGAAGCCCATACACAGTCTATTCAAATCTAAATCCAAGTTTGTAACAAATCAA